>NC_053023.1:670547940-670686139 GCF_003073215.2 Triticum urartu
CCCGAGATTCGATCGTCGGTATCTCAATACCTAGTTCAATCTCATTACTGGCAAGTCTCTTTACTCGTTCCGTAATACATCATCCCGCAACTAACTCATTAGTTACAATGCTTGCAAGGCTTATAGTGATGTGCATTACCGAGAGGGCCCAGAGATACCTCTCCGGCAATCGGAGTGACAAATCCTAATCTCGATCTATGCCAACTCAACAAGTACCATCGGAGACACCTGTAGAGCACCTTTATAATCATCCAGTTACGTTGTGACGTTTGGTAGCACACAAAGTGTCCCTCCGGTATTCGGGAGTTGCATAATCACATAGTCATAGGAACATGTATAAGTCATGAAGAAAGCAATAGCAATAAAACTGAACGATCATTATGCTAAGCTAACGGATGGGTCTTGTCCATCACATCATTCTCTATTGATTTGATCCCGTTCATCAAATGACAACACATGTCCATGGCTAGGAAACTTAACCATCTTTGATTAACGAGCTAGTCAAGTAGAGGCATACTAGGGACACTCTATTTGTCTATGTATTCACACATGTACTAAGTTTCTGGTTAATACAATTTTAGCATGAATAATAAACATTTATCATGATATAAGGAAATATAAATAACAACTTTATTATTGCCTCTAGGGCATATTTCCTTTAGTCTCCCACTTGCACTAGAGTCAATAATCTAGTTCACATCGTCATGTGATTTCACACCAATAAAGTTCACATCTTTATGTGATTAGTTCACATGTTCATGTGACTAATACCCAAAGATTTACTAGAGTCGATAATCTAGTTCACATCTCTATGTGATTAATACCAAAAGAGTGATCATGTTTTTCTTGTGAGAGAAGTTTAGTCTACGGGTCTGCAACATTCAGATCTGTATGTATTTCGCAAATTTCTATGTCTACAATACTCTACATGGAGCTACTCTAGCTAATTTCTCCCACTTTCTATATGTATCCAGATTGAGACTTATAGTCATCTAGATCGATGTAAAAAGCTTGCATCGGCATAAATCATTACAACGAACTCTTTTATCACCTACATAACCGAGAAATATTTCCTTAGTCCTTTAAGGATAATTTTAACCGTTGTCCAGTGATCTACTCCTATATCACTATTGTACTCCCTTACCAGAATCATGCTAAGGTATACAATAGGACTGGTACACAGTATAGCATACTTTATAGAACCTATGAATGAGGCATAGGGAATGACTTTTCATTCTCTTTCTATTTTCTGCTGTGGTCGGGTTTTGAGTCTTTACTCAACTTCACACCTTACAACACAGGCAAGAATGATACATCATCTATAATTTTTTATGCTCCATGCTATATTATCTACTGTTTTGGACTATATTGGGCTTTATTTTCCACTTTTATATTATTTTTGGGACTAACCTATTAACTGGAGGCCCAGCCCAGAATTGCTGTTTTTTGCCTATTTTGTTTCGGAGAAACAGAATATCAAACGGAGTCCAAACGGAATAAAACCTTCGGGAACGTGATTTTCTCACCGAACGTGATCCAGGAGACTTGGACCCTACTCCAAGGAGTCAAAGAGGCGAGTCACGAGGGTGGGGGCGCCCCCCTAGGGCGCGCCCCCTGCCTCGTGGGCCCCTCGGAGCTCCACCGACGTACTCCTTCCTCCTATATATACCTACGTACCCCCAAACGATCAGAACAGGAGCCAAAAACCTAATTCCACCGCCGCAACTTTCTGTATCCATGAGATCCCATCTTGGGGCCTGTTCCGGAGCTCCGCCGGAAGAGGGCCGTCATCACGGAGGGCTTCTACATCCTTAGCCTCCGATGAAGTGTGAGTAGTTTACCTCAGACCTTCGGGTCCATAGTTAGTAGCTAGATGGCTTCTTCTCTCTCTTTGAATCTCAATACAAAGTTCTCCCCTCTCCTTGTGGAGATCTATTCGATGTAATCTTCTTTTTGCGGTGTGTTTGTTGAGACCGATGAATTGTGGGTTTATGATCAAGTCTATCTATGAATAATATTTGAATCTTCTCTGAATTCTTTTATGTATGATTGGTTATCTTTGCAAGTCTCTTCGAATTATCCATTTGGTTTGGCCAACTAGATTGGTAGTTCTTGCCATGGGAGAAGTGCTTAGCTTTGGGTTCGATCTTGCGGTGTCCTTTCCCAGTGACAGAAGGGGCAGCAAGGCACGTATTGTATCGTTGCCATCGAGGATAACAAGATGGGGTTTATTTCATATTGCATGAATTTATCTCTCTACATCATGTCATCTTGCTTAAGCGTTACTCTGTTTTTAACTTAATACTCTAGATGCATGCTGGATAGCGGTCGATGAGTGGAGTAATAGTAGTAGATGCAGAATCGTTTCGGTCTACTTGTCACGGACGTGATGCCTATATACATGATCATGCCTAGATATTCTCATAACTATGCTCAATTCTGTCAATTGCTCAACAGTAATTTGTTCACCCACCATAGAATACTTATGCTCTTGAGAGAAGCCACTAGTGAAACCTATGGCCCCCGGGTCTATTCTCATCATATCAATCTCCATCACTTTAATCTTGCTTTGCTTTTTTACTTTGCCTTTACTTTTTACTTTGCATCTTTATACCAAAAATACCAAAAATATTATATCTATCAGATCTCACTCTCGTAAGTGACCGTGAAGGGATTGACAACCCCTAATCGCGTTGGTTGCGAGTAGCTATCTTTTGTGCAGGTACGAGGGACTTGAGCGTGGCCTCCTACTGGATTGATACCTTGGTTCTCAAAAACTGAGGGAAATACTTACGCTACTCTGCTGCATCATCCCTTCCTCTTCGGGGAAAACAAACGCAAGCTCAAGACGTAGCAAGAAGGATTTCTGGCGCCGTTGCCGGGGAGTCTACGCAAAAAGTCAACATACCAAGTACCCATCACAATCCCTATCTCTCGCATTACATTATTTGCCATTTGCCTCTCGTTTTCCTCTCCCCCTTCACCCTTGCCGTTTTATTCGCCCTCTCTCTCTCTATCCTCCCTCTCTATTCCTTGCCTCTTGTTTGCTCGCTGCTAGTTTGTTTGCTTGTCGTCATGGCTAGTCCTCTTTCTGCTCCTTTGTCCCCGAGTTTGAAGTCCTTCACTTCAAACAAAAGCAAGGAGAAAACTTAAAGGATGCTTGGTTTAGAATGATGGAATCTTATCGTAAATGCACCCTAGAAGTAAATTTCAGAATTTTGCTTCGCAACTTTTATGTTGGGCTTAATATGTCTCATAGACAACTTTTGGGTTGCCAAAGGCAATTTTATTGAAATTGATCCCAGTATCGCGCATGAAATTATAGAAGGTATAGTAGGAACTTTACCTCAACAAAAGGGGCCCCATCATACCCAAGAGAAAACGCAAGTTTTTGAGAAAATTTGCGAAGTAACTAAGATTTTACAGAAATCTCTTGAACCTCTTAAGAGCGTTAGCGTAAATCTTCACCGCATGAATATGTTGATTACTCTTTGCAATAAGCGGTTGGATTCTTTAGATCTCAAGATCTCTGAATATGAAGGGAAACGTAAGGAACCTCCCGGATTCGAGCATAACATCGCTAAAAGAATTAAGAATCAAGATGACAATGGCACTACCTAGATCTATCTCGCTTTATGCCTAGCTAGGGGCGTTAAACGATAGCGCTTGTTGGGAGGCAACCCAATTTTATTTTTATTCCTTGCTTTTTGCTCCTGCTTAGTAATAAATAAATTATTTAGCCTCTGTTTTGGTTGTGTTTTGTGTTTAATTAGTGTTTGTGCCAAGTAGAACCGTTGGGAAGACTTGGGGAAAGTCTTGTTGAACTTGCTGTAAAAAACAGAAACTTTAGCGCTCACGAGAACTGCTGTCATTTTTATTTGGAGAGTGCTATTTATTAATTATTTTTTACAGATGCTTAATAGATAAATTCCTCACGTCCAGCAATTTATTTTAGAATTTTTGGGGTTCCAGATCTTGCGCTAGCTACAGATTACTACAGACTGTTCTGTTTTTGAAAGATTCTGTTTTTCGTGTGTTGTTTGCTTATTTTGATGAATCTATGGCTAGTAAAATAGTTTATAATCCATAGAGAAGTTGGAATACAGTAGGTTTAACACCAATATAAATAAAGAATGAGTTCATTACAGTACCTTGAAGTGGATCTTTTGTTTTCTTTCGCTAACGGAGCTCACGAGTTTTCTACTTTAAGTTTTGTGTTGTGAAGTTTTCAAGTTTTGGGTGAATTCTTTTGATGGATTCATGGAACAAGGAGTGGCAAGAGCCTAAGCTTGGGGATGCCCATGGCACCCCCAAGATAATCCAAGGACACCAAAAAGTCAAAGCTTGGGGATGCCCCGGAAGGCATCCCCTCTTTCGTCACTTCCATCGGTAATTTACTTGGAGCTATATTTTTATTCACCAACATGATATGTGTTTTGCTTGGAGCGTCTTGTATTATTTGTGTCTTTGTTAGTATGCCACAATCATCCTTGCTGTACACACCTTTTGAGAGAGCCATACATGAATTAAAATTTGATAGAATACTCTATGTGCTTCACTTATATCTTTTGAGCTAAGTAGTTTTGCTCTATGTGCTTCACTTATATCTTTTGAGCTAATTAGTTTTGCTCTATGTGCTTCACTTATATCTTTTGAGCTAAGTAATTTTGCTCTATGTGCTTCACTTATATCTTTTGAGTTATAATTTTGCTCTATGTGCTTCACTTAGATCTTTTAGAGCACGGTGGTGGATTTGTTTTAAAGAAACTATTGATCTCTCATGCTTCACTTAAATTATTTTGAGAGTCTCTTAATAGCATGGTAATTTGCTAATAATGCTTGGTATTCAAGATTTGTGAAACTTTCTTTTGAGTGTGTTGAATACTAAGAAAAGATTGAAGCATGATAATTGTTTTGAGATATGGAGGTGATAATATTAAAGTCATGCTAGTTGAGTAGTTGTGAATTTAAAGAATACTTGTGTTTAAAGTTTGTGATTCCCGTAGCATGCACATATGGTGAACCGTTATGTGATGAAGTCGGAGCATGATTTATTTATTGATTGTCTTCCTTATGAGTGGCGGTCGGGGACGAGCGATGGTCTTTTCCTACCAATCTATCCCCCTAGGAGCATGCGCGTAATACTTTGCTTTGATAACTTCTAGATTTTTGCAATAAGTATATGAGTTCTTTATGACTAATGTTTGAGTTCTTTATGACTAATGTTGAGTCCATGGATAATACGCACTCTCACCATTCCACCTTTGCTAGCCTCTCTAATACCGCGCACTTTTCGCTGGTATCATACACCTACCATATACCTTCCTCAAAACAGCCACCATACCTACCTATTATGGCATTTCCATAGCCATTCCGAGATATATTGCCATGCAACTTTCCACCATCTAGTTCATCATGACACATTCATCATTGTCATATTGCTTAGCATGATCATGTAGTTGACATAGTATTTGTAGCAAAGCCACCATTCATAATTTCTTCATACTTGTCACTCTTGATTCATTGCATATCCCGGTACACCGCCGGAGGCATCCATATAGAGTCATACTTTGTTTTAGAATCGAGTTGTAATCATTGAGTTGTAAATAAATAAAAGTGTGATGATCATCATTTAATAGAGCATTGTCCCCAAAAAAGGGGAAGGCCAATGAAAAAAAATAAGGCCCAAAAAAAGAGAAAATAAACAAAAAGGGGCAATGCTATTGTCCTTTTACCACACTTGTGCTTCAAAGTAGCACCATGATCTTCATAGTAGAGAGTCTCTCATGTTATCACTTTCATATACTAGTGGGAATTTTACATTATAGAACTTGGCTTGTATATTCCAATGATGGGCCTCCTCAAGTGCCCTAGGTCTTCGTGAGCAAGCAAGTTGGATGCACACCCACTAGTTTCTTTTGTCGAGCTTTCATACATTTATAGCTCTAGTGCATCCGTTGCATGGCAATCCCTACTCACTCACATTGATATATATTGATGGGCATCTCCATAGCCTGTTGATACGCCTAGTTGATGTGAGACTATCTTCTCCTCCTTTTTGTCTTCTCCACAACCACCATTCTATTCCACCTATAGTGATATATCCATGGCTCACGCTCATGTATTGCGTGAAGATTGAAAAAGTTTTGAAAAAGTTAGAGTATGAAACAATTTCTTGGCTTGTCATCGGGGTTGTGCATGATTTAAATACTTTGTGTGGTGAAGATGGAGCAGAGCCAGACTATATGATTTTGTAGGGATAACTTTCTTTGGCCATGTTATTTTGAGAAGACATAATTGCTTTGTTAGTATGCTTGAAGTATTATTATTTTTATGTCAATATAAACTTTTGTCTTGAATCTTTCGAATCTGAATATTCATATCACAATTAAGAAGATTTGCATTGAAATTATGCCAAGTAGCACTCCGCATCAAAAATTCTTTTTTTACCTACTCGAGGACGAGCAGGAATTATGCTTGGGGATGCCTGATACATCTCCAACGTATCTATAATTTTTGATTGCTCCATGCTATATTATCTACTGTTTTGGACTATATTGGGCTTTATTTTCCACTTTCATATTATTTTTGGGACTAACCTATTAACCGGAGGCCTAGCCTAGAATTGCTGTTTTTTGCCTATTTCAGTGTTTCGGAGAAACCGAATATCAAACGGAGTCCAAACGGAATAAAACCTTCGGGAACGTGATTTTCTCACCGAACGTGATCCAGGAGACTTGGACCCTACTCCAAGGAGTCAAAGAGGAGGTCACGAGGGTGGGGGCGCCCCCCCTAGGGCGCGCCCCTGCCTCGTGGGCCCCTCTGTGCTCCACCGACGTACTCCTTCCTCCTATATATACCTACGTACCCCCAAACGGTCAGAACAGGAGCCAAAAACCTAATTCCACCGCCGCAACTTTCTGTATCCACAAGATCCCATCTTGGGGCCTGTTCCGGAGCTCCGCCGGAAGAGGGCAGTCATCACGGAGGGCTTCTACATCATCCTAGCTTCTCCGATGAAGTGTTAGTAGTTTACCTCAGACCTTCGGGTCCATAGTTAGTAGCTAGATGGCTTCTTCTCTCTTTTTGGATCTCAATACAAAGTTCTCCCCCTCTCTTGTGGAGATCTATTCGATGTAATCTTCTTCCTGTGGTGTGTTTGTTGAGATCGATGAATTGTGGGTTTATGATCAAGTCTATCTATGAATAATATTTGAATCTTCTCTGAATTCTTTTATGTATGATTGGTTATCTTTGCAAGTCTCTTCGAATTATCCGTTTGGTTTGGCCAACTAGATTGGTAGTTCTTGCCATGGGAGAAGTGCTTAGCTTTGGGTTCGATCTTGTAGTGTCCTTTCCCAGTGACAGAAGGGGCAGCAAGGCACGTATTGTATCATTGCCATCGAGGATAACAAGATGGGGTTTATTTCATATTGCATGAATTTATCTCTCTACATCATGTCATCTTGCTTAAGGCGTTACTCTGTTTTTAACTTAATACTCTAGATGCATGCTGGATAGCGGTCGATGAGTGGAGTAATAGTAGTAGATGCAGAATCGTTTCGGTCTACTTCTCACGGACGTGATGCCTATATACATGATCATACCTAGATATTCTCATAACTATGCTCAATTCTGTCAATTGCTCAACAATAATTTATTCACCCACCGTAGAATACTTATGCTCTTGAGAGAAGACACTAGTGAAACCTATGGCCCCGGGGTCTATTATCATCATATCAATCTCCATCACTTTAATCTTGCTTTGCTTTTTTACTTTGCCTTTACTTTTTACTTTGCATCTTTATACCAAAAATACCAAAAATATTATATCTATCAGATCTCACTCTCGTAAGTGACCATGATGGGATTGACAACCCCTAATCGCGTTGGTTGCGAGTAGCTATCGTTTTGTGCAGGTACGAGGGACTTGAGCGTGGCCTCCTACTGGATTGATACCTTGGTTCTCAAAAACTGAGGGAAATACTTACGCTAATCTGCTGCATCATCCCTTCCTCTTCGGAGAAAACCAACGCAAGCTCAAGACGTAGCAAAGAACTCCTTTGACTTTTCCATTTTGAACTACTTCAAAATCTTGTCAAGGTATGTACTCATTGAAAATATATCAAGCCTCTCGATCTATCTCTATAGATCTTGATGCTCAATATGTAAGTAGCTTCACCGAGGACTTTCTTTGAAAAACTCCTTTCAAACACTCCTTTATGTTTTCTAGAAAATTCTACATTGTTTCCGATCAACAATATGTCATTCACATATACTTATCAGAAATGTTGTAGTGCTCCCACTCACTTTCTTCTAAATACAGGCTTCACCGCAAGTCTATATAGAACCATATGCTTTGATCACTTTATCAAAGTATATATTCCAACTCCGATATGCTTGCACCAGTCCATAGATGGATCGATGGAGCTTGCTCACTTTGTTAGCACCTTTAGGATCGACAAAACCTTCTGGTTGCATCATATACAACTTTTCTTTAAGAAATCCATTAAGGAATGCAGTTTTGACATCCATTTGCCAGATTTCATAAAATGCGGCAACTGCTAACATGATTCGGACAGACTTTTAAGCATCGATACGAGTGAGAAAATCTCATCGTAGTCAACACCTTGATCTTGTCGAAAAAATTTTGCGACAATTCGAGCTTTGTAGATAGTAACACTACTATCAGCGTCCGTCTTCCTCTTGAAGATCCATTTATTCTCAATGACTCACCGATCATCGGGCAAGTCAATCAAAGTCCATACTTTGTTCTCATACATGGATCCCATCTCAGATTTCATGGCCTCAAGCCATATTACAGAATCTGGGCTCATCATCGCTTCCTCATAGTTCATAGGTTCGTCATGGTCTAGTAACATGACTTCTAGAAAGGATCACCGTACCACTTTGGTTGTCCTACGAGGTTTGGTAGCAACTTGATCCGAACTTTCATGATCATCATCATTAGCTTCCTCACTAATTGGTGTAGGAATCACTAGAACTGATTCCTGTGATGAACTACTTTCCAATATGGGAGAACGTACAATTACCTTATCAAGTTCTACATTCCTCTCACTCACTTCTTTCGAGAGAAACTCCTTCTCTAGAAAGGATCCATTCTTAGCAACAAAATATCTTGCCTTCGGATCTGTGATAGAAGGTGTACCCAACAGTTTCCTTTGGGTATCCTATGAAGATGCATTTCTCCGATTTGGGTTCAAGCTTATCAGGTTGAAACTTTTTCACATAAGCATCATAGCCCCAAACTTTAAGAAATAACAGATTAGGTTTCTTGCTAAACCACAGTTCATATGGCGTCGTCTCAACAGATTTAGATGGTGCCCTATTTAACATGAATACAGATGTCTCTAATGCATAACCCCAAAACGATAGTGGTAAATCAGTAAGAGACATCATATATTGCACTATATCCAATAAAGTGCGGTTATGACGTTCGGACACACCATTATGTTGTGGTGTTCCAGGTGGCATGAATTTGTGAAACTATTCCATATTGTTTTAGTTGAAGACTGACGGTGTCCTGGACTAGGGGGTACTCAACACGTCATCTCCCGATCTGTTAGATTGGGCCAAGGACCCCCATGGCCGTATACTCATGGGCCAGTTCGGACAGCTGCCGCATACAAGGAAGATTCCACAAGACTTGACGATCAAGACAAGGACTTCTCCCCACCGGTGTATTCGGCTAGGACTCTTGTTATCCTAGGCCTCTGGTGCATTATATAAACCGAGGCCAGGCTAGTCGATAGATGATATACAACAATCATACCATAGGCTACCTTTTAGGGTTTAGCCTCCACGATCTCGTGGTAGATCAACTCTTGTAATACTCATATCATCAATATCAATCAAGCAGGACATAGGGTATTACCTCCATCAAGAGGGCCTGAACCTGGGTAAACATCGTGTCCCCTGCCTCCTGTTACCATCGATCCTAGACGCACAGTTCGGGACCCCCTACCCGAGATCCGCCGGTTTTGACACCGATATTGGTGCTTTCATTGAGAGTTCCGCTGTGTGATCGGCAAAAGGATCGATAGCTCGTCTGCAGGTCAACTGCGGTGCCGGCATCTTCGTCGCCGGCTCGACTGGTCACCTTGGCTCGACCGAGGACCGTGTTCCATCTCCAATCGTCATGTTCAGATGAGGGCCTTCATCAACATCAACTCCGATCTCTATCAAGATCATGGAGGAATCATCCATGGAGCTCGGGGGCTCAACGTCAACATTGCCCTCGGGCGACCGTGCTGTTTTTCCAAACAGCAAACTTGTATCCGCTGCCATTACCTCTTAGAGCATTGCTTTAATGATCCCTTTGGTGGAATTGTGCAGAATTGAGTCTACAACAACCATGCAAAATTTCGTCGAGTTCCGATGGAGGAATCTCCGACAATCTACGATATACCGGAGCCTTGTCAAATCTGGACGGGAATCTAGACGAGTTTAGGGTGTGATCTCCAGAGCCTAGCTCGGAGGTCCTTTGGAAGATCCAACCGTTCATCTACTGCGGAATTCCCATATCTACCAACCCTCCAAATTTCAGCTCGATCCGACAGTTCAAACTCCGGGAACCTTCCGATGAGTGGATCAATTTTCGGATCCGTTTTCTGTGCGAATACGGATCCGACCCGAATTCATGTTTCTTTATGAACGTGACATTGGACAACCTTTTTAGAGGAATTCTCTTCTAGGGTATTGTGCGTTGTTCTTAAACACGTGCGCGTAAATTTTTAAGCCTCCCCTGAGGTCGCCTTCATCATCATGCTGGTGTCAAGCCAGTCCGACGATATTGCTCCAAGGCTGCCGACCTGCGCTAGACACGTCGTCACTCTATTGAGCCGAGCTCAACTTCTTTGGATCATCATCTCGGAAAGCCGAACAAGAGTCCGGCATTGCGAAGGATAAATCATCACCAACATCGCCGCCCCATGGATTACACGAAGCGGGCATACCGGCATCGCCGCACGATCACTTCATCAAGCCGGCATCGACCACGTCATGACCTGCATCGGCAGGGCCGCACTATTGCTTCTTCAAGCTGGTGTCCATCACGCCGACCTACTTCAACTCATCGGCTGACATTGAGGCTTCGACATCTCGGCTGGACTGGGGGCTTCGCCATCTCTTCATCAACCTACTCCGGAGACTTCAGCGTCACTAGCCGACCAGCTCTGTCATGATAGTTGGACCGAGGGCTTTGCCTCGGCGAGCCAACCTTGGCCAGCATCGCCATACCGTCGCTTTATCGCCCATCAGGCAATGGGGGTGCGGATCGAGTCCCAATTTTGGAAATCATCTTTCTTCGGGTTGCTACAACAAATAAATCAGGTCTATCAAATGATGGCCGCATTAACGACAGTCGTGTGGTGGTTCGGTCAGTTTCCGTACATAGTCCGGCGAACGCCGCATCCGGAACTCGGACCGACCTGTGAATTCAGGCTTTGCCACACCTTCACCGCATCACGCCGACGCCCTGCATCGACATTGACTTCGGCGCCAGGCCATATTTCTTTTATTACTCACTTTGCATAAATTATTTATTATGCAATGATTTTTTTAATTATTATTACTATTATTTCCGATTTGCACTATTTTTTGTGCACAGGAAAATGATCCGGGGACTTCAGCATCATTCTGCCGGTCTGCATTGATCGTGCTATGTCACCACTTCGGCGTGTCGAGCTCTCCGCTCCGCCACCTCGGGACCGGCTTGGGGGATGGAACCTCGTCCCGTATCAAGCTTGGACCGCGTCATCAATGCCGAAAACATTAACCAGCTAAGTCGCTTTCATTCTCAAAGTTTTAATTTTTAACTTGTGTTCGGTTCGACCAAGAATTATACTTTTTTGGAAAAAAGTTGCTTGTAAAAAATTTCCTTGTCCAAACTTTGTTTGTGACACACATATTCAAATACCCCGTTTATTTGGGGGCTTCCTTTATGAAGCTTTTCCTCTTGCATATGATTATACTTGTACGGCTTCGTTCCTTGTTCGTGTATTACGCCACAATATGCACCATATTGACTTAAGCGATTTGCAAGCTGGGTTGCCTGGCTCCTGTGCTTACCCCTACGTTCCCGATTGTTCGGCTAGGGAGTAAAGGGAGCACCTCTGCGATTGTCACGACTGGGTCCTCCGAGCTCTGACCTCAGACTGGGTGAAGCCGAAAGCTAGCGCTCTTATTGTTTTCAATCATGGTCGGCACACAACGGAACTCGTGAGTACAAAAAATCTATTGCACAAGTCTCATAGTAATAATGAGCACCGAAGAAAGGTATCGGTGGGGGTACTATTTTCTTCGAAGATGCTTCTTGCACTTCGTCTGTAATATAGCATAAGTTCCCTGAGCGCGCTTTGTCTGTTATAGCCTTATGGCCCGGTTGCCTGGTTATCGGAAACACTGTCGATATTCTCGACAGGTGGAGTACCTAACACTTTTCGGTCCTTAACCGAAGAGGGAGAAGCCGACGGTCGGTTAAGACACGTTTAAAGTTCGGTTGAACAAAGATATGATATAAGTACTTCGGTACATACAATCATTATACATAAAATCTTTTACCCAAGTCACTTGGGGGCTCTTAAAATTTATATGAGCTATTTTATAGTAAATGTGTTTTCTTCTTGGTCGTTGCAAAGTCTTTTTCTATCGCTCCTTTTTCGACGTGAGTGTGTGGTCAATAGCCAGATAACCCATTTTCTCTCTAGTGACCGCTCGAGTTTAGTTCGCTAAACTGGTCTAACGAGAAGCACTCAGCCTTCGGGATAGGAGGTTGCAGCCATAGGCTGACCCACTTGAAGTCTTGAGATCGGATGTGCAATGTTAAAGCACGACAGAAGCACTCTTTTTTTCTAAGACCAATTTTCGGATTGGCACCGAACACTTGATCTTGTTCGGACGTCAAGTTTTTACTGACGTTTTTTGCTTTTCCAAGCTTATGGCACTTTTAAACTATTTGTGTGTTTTCAGCACAAGTCTCGCAGTGCAATGCCGGACACCTTTATAGATTCAGCAAAAATATTCTCGGATATTGCTATATATGCATCGGTTTCGAATTGTGTCTTCGTTCAATAGTTGGGTTGCCCGGCTCCTGCACTTGCTTCCTACGTTCCGCTTTGTTCGGCTAGGCGTGCAAAGGGAGAACCACTGCAATTGTGCTTCCAGCTCACATGGTTAAGCACCTCAGTGGAGAAAGCCGAAAACTGACTGTCACAATAAGCGTAAACTGGTCAATGATCCGATGACTGTGTTAAATGATGGGACACACATAACAATGGCCGAAGTGTTTACGGCTTGACATCGACTGTCGCCGAACACTACCCGGGGCTATTAACTGTCCTCCCAAACTAAATCCTAGATATTTTTCTCTTACATTAGAGCTGAGGTTTCATGATCATGCTTAGCATGACAACCCAAAGAAAGGAACCAATAGCGGGACTATTTTCTTTGGAAGACATTTCTTATGTTAAACAGTAATATAACATATCTCTCTGCGTACCTTTGTTTATAAAACTGTATGGCTAGATTGCCTTGTTTGTCGTAAATCTTTGCCCTCATAAAGGCTTTATAAAGTAGGACAAACACTCCTCGGCTACTGGCCGAGGAGGTGGAAGCCGATGGTCGGTCAACAAAGTTTTGTACAATGCGGATCCGAGCATTAATGACGTAAAGTACTTGGATACATAGAGTCATTACACATAATTTGTGATTTTACTATGGATATTGATCCTTCATTCGGCCACCCGTGCCCGCATTAAGGCTCGGGGGATACTGGGCTTCGGGCTTATTATTTAAAAACATTAAAGGGGCACATCGATCCCCCGTTCTGGTGTTGCCACCCGACCAGTGTCTCGGGGGCTACTGCATTGCCTGTTCAATGCAGAAAATTTTAAGTGCAATACAGTTGCCAAGGAGATTTTGATCCTTAGGTTGGTCGGCCGCACCCGACCTGAGTCTCGAGGACTGAGCACGCCGCTTTTTGTGTCCCGAAGTATTCTGCTGAGTTAGGACTTGATCCTCGGGCCGATTTTGCAAATCAACCTGAGTCTCAGCGGCTACTGGGATCAGCGGTCTTACGTCATCCTTCAGGTGCATCTCGGGTTTTAGACCGATACACACCTTGAGGGCTATTGGCTATATATCTCGGCAGAGAATAAACTGCACCAATTAAAAATATTCACAATAAATCAGCCTACGGTCGGGGTGGTGCACCACCTTGGAAGCAGTCTGGCATAAAGCTCGGGCGCTAGCGGCTAGCTCCATAGAGGGCATTTCCGGCATTAAGCTCGGTTAAACTCCTTTAACTTTTTTGAACCAAGGTGATATGACACCTTGGATATAGTCCGGCGTTGGAGCTCGGATACATTCCGGCGTTAGAGCTCGGAAACAGTCCGGCATTGGTGCTCGGCTACAAAAAATACCTCGAATGCAGTCCGGCGTTAGAACTCGGACGCAAGAGGACACTGCCTCCCGGGAACAACTTCAAACCCGAGGTGTGGCATAAAAATAACAAGGCATTGATAAAGTCCGGAAACTTAAAGGGGCTCCTCGGATACCCGACGTATAAACTCGTCGAATGCATTTCGGCGATCCTCAAGATCGAAGATGAGAATATTTGCTGAACCAGTTTTCAAGACCGACAACCGAAGATGAATAACAATTCGGAAGAATCGAGGAGCGTCCCTAACTTGAAGACCGGTTCAGGGGGCTACTGACGGTGTCCTGGACTAAGGGGTACTCAACACGTCATCTCCCGATCTGTTAGATTGGGCCGAGGACCCCCATGGCCGTATACTCATGGGCCAGTTCGGACAGCTGCCGCATACAAGGAAGATTCCACAAGACTTGGCGATCAAGACAAGGACTTCTCCCCACCGGTGTATTCGGCTAGGACTCTTGTTATCCTAGGCCTCTGGTGCATTATATAAACCGAGGCCAGGCTAGTCGATAGATGATATACAACAATCATACCATAGGCTAGCTTCTAGGGTTTAGCCTCTACGATCTCGTGGTAGATCAACTCTTGTAATACTCATATCATCAATATCAATCAAGCAGGACGTAGGGTATTACCTCCATCAAGAGGGACTGAACCTGGGTAAACATCGTGTCCCCTGCCTCCTGTTACCATCGATCCTAGACGCATAGTTTGGGACCCCCTACCCGAGATCCACCGGTTTTGACACCGACAAAGACCAAACTCGTAACTCAAATATTTGTCTCCGCGATCAAATCGTAGAAACTTTATTTTTCTTGTTATGATGATTTTCCACTTCACTCTAAAATTCTTTGAACTTTTCAAATGTTTCAGACTTATGTTTCATCAAGTAGATATACCCATATCTACTCAAATCATCTATGAAGGTCATAAAATAATGATACCTGCCGCGAGCCTCAACACTCATCACACTGCATACATTAGTATGTATTATTTTCAATAAGTCAGTTGCTCGCTCCATTGTTCCGGAGAACGGAGTCTTAATCATCTTGCCTATGAGACATGGTTCGCAAGCATCAAATGATTCATAATCAAGTGATTCCAAAAACCCATCAGCATGGAGTTTCTTCATGCGCTTTACACCAATATGACCTAAACAGCAGTGCCACAAATAAGTTGCACTATCATTATTAATTTTGCATCTTTTGGCTTCAATATTATGAATATGTGTATCACTACGATTGAGATTCAATAAACCATTCACCTTGGGTGTAAGACCATTGAATGTTTTATTCATGTAAATAGAACAACAATTATTCTCTGACTTTAAATGAATAACCGCATTGCAATAAACATGATCAAATCATATTTATGTTTAACGCAAACACCAAATAACATTTATTTAGGTTCAATACTAATCTCAAAAGTATAGGGAGTGTGCGATGATGATCATATCAATCTTGGAACCACTTCCAACACACATCGTTACTTCACCCTTAACTAGTCCCTGTTCATTCTGCAACTCCCGTTTCGAGTTACTAATCTTAGCAACTGAACTAGTATCAAATACTGAGGGGTTGCTATAAACACTAGTAAAGTACACATCAATAACATGTATATCAAATATACTTTTGTTCACTTTTCCATCCTTCTTATCTGCCAAATACTTGGGGCAGTTCTGCTTCCAATGACTAGTCCATTTGCAGTAGAAGCACTTAGTCTCAGGCTCAGGTCTAGACTTGGGCTTCTTCACTTGAGCAGCAACTTGCTTGCCATTCTTCTTGAAGTTCCCCTTCTTCCCTTTACCCTTTTCTTGAAACTAGTGGTCTTGTCAACCATCAACACTTGATGCTTTTCTTGATTTATACCTTCGTCGATTTTAGCATCACGAAGAGCTTGGGAACCGTTTCCGTTAACCCTTGCATATTATAGTTCATCATGAAGTTCTAGTAACTTGGTGATAGTGACTAGAGAACTCTGTCAATCACTATCTTATCTGGAAGATTAACTCCCACTTGATTCAAGAGATTGTAGTGCTCAGACATTCTAAGCACATGCTCACTAGCTGAGCTATTCTCCTCCATCTTGTAGGCAAAGTACTTGTCAGAGGTCTCATACCTCTCGACTCGGGCATGAGTCTGAAATACCAATTTCAGCTCTTGGAACATCTTATATGCTCCGTGACGTTCAAAACATTTTTGAAGTCCCGGTTATAAGCCGTAAAGCATGGTGCACTAAACTATCAAGTAGTCATCATACCGAGCTTTATCAAACGTTCATAACGTGTGCATATGCTCCTGCAATAGGTCTGTCACCTATTGGTGCATCAAGGACATAATTTTTCTGTGCAGCAATGAGGATAATCCTCAGATCACGGATCCAATCCGCATCATTGCTACTAACATCTTTCAACTTATTTTTCTCTAGGAACATATCAAAAATAAACGGGGAGCTACATCACAAGCTATTGATCTACAACATAGATATGCAAAAACTATCGGGACTAAGTTCATGATAAATTAAGTTCAATTAATCATATTACTTAAGAACTCCCACTTAGATAGACATCCCTCTAATCATCTAAGTGATCACGTGATCCAAATCAACTAAACCATGTCCGATCATCACGTGAGATGGAGTAGTTTTCAATGGTGAACATCACTATGTTGATCATATCTACTATATGATTCACGCTCGACCTTACGGTCTCAGTGTTCCGAGGCCATATCTGCATATGCTAGGCTCATCAAGTTTAACCCGAGTATTTCTATGTGTGCAAAACTGGCTTGCACCCGTTGTATGTGAACGTAGAGCTTATCACACCCGATCATCACGTGGTGTCTCGGCACGACGAACTTTGGCAACGGTGCATACTCAGGGAGAACAATTGTACCTTGAAATTTAATGAGAGATCATCTTATAATGCTACCGTCAATCAAGCAGAATAAGATGTATAAAAGATAAACATCACATGCAATCAAAATATGTGACATGATATGGCCATCATCTCTTGTGCTCTTGATCTCCATCTCCAAAGTACTGTCATGATCTCCATTGTTACCGGCATGACACCATGATCTCCATCATCTTGATCTTTTATCAACGTGTCGTGACATGGTCGTCTCACCAGCTATTGCTTTTGAAACTATTGCTATCGCATAGCGATAAAGTAAAGCAATTACATGACACTTGCATCTTATGCAATAAAGAGACAACCATAAGGCTTCTGCCAGTTGCCGATAACTTCAACAAAACATGATCATCTCATACAACAACTTATATCTCATCACATCTTGACCATATCACATCACAACAAGCCCTGCAAAAACAAGTTAGACGACCGGGCGTAGCCACACTCGATTCAACTAAAATTGGAGAAACTGACACCCGCCAGCCACCTGTGTGCAAAGCACATCGGTAGAACCAGTCTCGCGTTAGCGTACGCGTAATGTCGGTTCGGGCCGCTTCATCCAACAATACCACTGAATCAAAGTATGACATTGTAACGCCCGGATAATTTGGCTACAGTAAAACTCTCCTAATGATGCCATGACATCTGCGATTACTGTTACTAATCTCGGGATAATTCGAAACCGTGTCAAATTCAAACTTAAATTTAAAGTCGACAATAAAAGTTTTCAAATATTAAAAATAAAATGTTCGGGCTATGTCTATTATTGCATCGATAATTATGGTGAAGTAAACACATTTTTATAAAATGCCTAACTGCTTTTGAATGAATTAAAACAGAAAAGAAATAGTAAAAGAAAATACAAAGGGGAAAAACAAACAACAGAAAAGAAAAAAAAGAAAAGAAAGAGGAGGCCCCCCACTGGGCTTCGGCCCAGCAGGCCGGCCCATTCGGCCGCAGGCCCAGCCGGCCACTCCCTCTTATCCACTTCCCCCTGGAAACCCTAGCCCACGCACCACTCCCCCCCCCCCCCCCCCCCCCCCCCCCCCCCCCCCCCCCCCCCCCCCACATCGCCACTCCCCGCCCCTCCCCCGATCCGATCTGGATCGGGGCCCGTCGCGCCCTGCGTTCGACACCGGCGACACAGCCCCCCCCACCCGCCGCCGTCGTTGCCCGTGGCCCACGCCGGGGCCACCTCTCACCGCAGCCGCTGGACCTCGTCGTCCCCGTCCTCAGCCCCGACGACCGCGCACGGAGCCGCCCTCGCCGGATTCGCCAAGCCCTTCCTCGCCGGACTACCTCCGCGACGAACTCCCTCACGCCTCGACGCCCCCACTCCCCTTCAACGCCGGTGAGGACCCCGGTCCTCCTCTCTGCCCTCTACACGCGCCGTCAGTGAGCCCTGCTGGCTCGCGCCCACGGCGGCCTCGCCTCCGTCCCATGCCCACGATTCGCCATCGCCTCCCCTCGCCCCGCAGCTTCGTGCTACAGGAGGTGCCGCTCGCGCTCCCCGCCGTGGCCATCGCCCGCACCGGCGCCCTGGCCGCGCGCCCGCATCGACCGAGCCCCGCCTGACCCCCGCGGCCAAGCCACCGGCTGGCCTTCCCTGCACTGCCGCACACCCCGCGCCTTCCCGTTCGCTCCCTGCTCATCCCGCTCCGGCAACGCCCACGTCTGCCTGGCCCCGCCGCCGCCCTTGCCTGCTCGACACCGCCGCTTCGCCGGTACGGGCCGGTCCTCCCTCCGACCTCGTCGGCCCCGCCCCGGGCTGTCGTGCCTGTCGTCGCCCCTTGGGCGTGCGCCCTGCTCGGGCTGGCGCCCGACGCCCATCTCCACCCCAGCACCCGTTAGCCGAACCGCTGTGGCCCCTTTGGCCCAATGACACAGGGGCCCACGCCCAGAACTTTATTAAAAAAAGAATTAAAATAATTAATTAATTAATTATCAATAAGTGAATTAATTAAGTTAAGTAATCATGTTTAATTAATCTAATTAACTAGTTAGTTTAATTAATAGTAATTAGTTTAACTAAGACCTAATTAACCTAAACAGAGTATGACAGGTGGGTCCCACTGGACCCACATGTCAGTTTGACCCAGTCACTCTGTGACTGCTGACGTCAGCAGGACATCATGCTGATGTCATTAATTCATTTTTAAATTAATTTAAATAATTGATTAAATACCAGAAATTATTAAAATCTTTAGAAAATCATATCTTTTAATCCGTAATTCGGATGAAAATACTTTATACATGAAAGTTGCTCAGAACGACGAGACGAACGGATACGCAAGCCCGTTCGTCCGCCACACCCCCTAACCTATCGAACACGTACTTTCCCCCTCCGTTTCATCTGCCCGAAAACGCGAAACACCAGGATACTTTCCCGGATGTTTCCCCCCTTCACCAGTAGCACCTAGTACCACGTTAGGTCACCCCTAGCACCGCGTATTGCCTTATTATGCTTTATGATGCTTTGATTGCTCTGTTATTTATTGTTCCCCCTCCCTCTTCTCTCGCTAGACACCGAGACCGACGCCGCTGCAACCCAGTACGACTAACGGAGTTGACGACCCCTCTCTCTTGCAGAGCAACCAGGCAAGCCCCCCCCTTTGATCACCAGATATCGCCTACTCTCCTCTATACTGCTTGCATTAGAGTAGTGTAGCATGTTACTGTATTTTCGTTATTCCTATCCTGATGCATAGCTGTCCTTGCTACTACTGTTGATACCTTTACCTGCAATCCTACTTGCTTAGTATAGGATGCTAGTATTTCCATCTGTGGCCCTACATTCTTGTCCGTCTGCTGTGCTATACTATTCGGGCCGTGATCACTCGGGAGGTGATCGCGGGTTTATACTATTGTACTTTATACTGATACATGTGGTGATTAAAGACGGGTCGGCTCGTAGGAGCACCCGCGAGTGGATCTTGAGGCGGAGCGACAGGGCAGGTTCAGACCACCTAGGAGAGAGGTGGGCCTGGCCCTGGTCGGCGTTCGCAGATACTTAACACGTTTAACGAGATCTGGGTATTGATCTGAGTCTGGCCATTTGGTCTATACGCACTAACCATCTACGCGGGAGTAGTTATGGGTATCCCGGTGTCGTGGTATCAGCCGAAGCCTTCGTGACGTCAGCGACTGAGTGGCGCGCGCCGGATTGGAACGTAAGCCTGCTCTTGTATTAAGGGGGCTAGTTCTGCTTCCGGCCGCGTTCGCAACGTGCAGGTGTGCTAAGGGCGATGGGCCCAGACCCCTGTGCGCTTAGGTTTAGACCGGCGTGCTGACCTCTCTGTTGTGCCTAGGTGGGGCTGCGACGTGTTGATCTTCCGAGGCCGGGCATGACCCAGGAAAAGTGTGTCCGGCCAAATGGGATCGAGCGTGTTGGGGTATGTGCACCCCTGCAGGGAAGTTAATCTATTCGAATAGCCGTGATCTTCGGTAACAGGACGACTTGGAGTTGTACCTTGACCTTATGACAACTAGAACCGGATACTTAATAAAACACACCCTTCCAAGTGCCAGATACAACCGGTGATCGCTCTCTCATAGGGCGACGAGGGGAGGATCATGGTTAGGATTATGCTATACGATGCTACTTGGAGGTCTTCAGTCTACTCTCTTCTACTTGCTGCAAGGCGGAGGCTGCCAGAAGCGTAGTCTTCGAAAGGACTAGCTACCCCCCTCTTATTCTGGCTTTCTGCAGTTCCGTCCACCGATATGGCCCTTTACACATTTACCCATGCATACATATGTAGTGTAGCTCCTTGCTTGCGAGTATTTTGGATGATTACTCACGGTTGCTTGCTCCCTCTTTTCCCCCTATCCCTTCTACCTGGTTGTCGCAACCAGATGTTGGAGCCCAGGAGCCAGACGCCACCTTCGACGACGACTCCTACTACACCGGAGGTGCCTACTACTACGTGATGCCCGCTGACGACGACCAGGAGTAGTTAGGAGGATCCCAGGCAGGAGGCCTGCGCCTCTTTCGATCTGTATCCCAGTTTGTGCTAGCCTTCTTAAGGCAAACTTGTTTAACTTATGTCTGTACTCAGATATTGTTGCTTCCGCTGACTCGTCTATGATCGAGCTCTTGTATTCGAGCCTTCGAGGCCCTGGCTTGTAATATGATGCTTGTATGACTTATTTTATTTGTAGAGTTGTGTTGTGATATCTTCCCGTGAGTCCCTGATCTTGATCGTACACGTTTGCGTGTATGATTAGTGTACGATTAAATCGGGGGCGTCACAAGTTGGTATCAGAGCCGACTGCCTGTAGGAACCCCCCTTCCACACTCCTTGGCCGAAGTCGAGTCTAGACATTGCAAAAACTTTTACTAACTTGGCTGTGTGCCTTACGGGCCCACGTCGCCATCGGGTGGTACTAGGATCTTTTACTCCTCGACCTTTACTCTGGGACTCTGAACTCTCTTCTACTCGGGTTAAACGAATTTACTAACTCTGACACTAGGATCCCGTTACGACATTCACCCCAAAGTTGGATAAGCCCTAGTTATTCTTTAGAGTAGTATTTGAACATTATCCACATTGTCATTTGACTCCTGTGAAAACATCTTTGTTTTCAGATGGAACCCACGAGGCAGGTCGTGCGCCACACGACGGCCATTGGTGCCTCAGGATCACCTGCTGTGTTGGTTGAGATGATGACCTATCTGGGTTATCGTTGGCACCCTGAGTACACCGTCTATGAGGAGTATCAGGACTTCAACCAGGAGCAGTACCGTGCCATCGTCCACCTCAACTCTCGGGAGTATGACTCCACTACCGTGCTGCACACTGCTCATGGTGTTGGAGTGACTATCGATATGGCGGTCCACGATGCTGCTTATGCTGCTCTGACACGTCTTTGTGGAGAGTATCAGGAGTTGGACACCTTCCCCTTCAGGCACATTGCTATCGCATCCGATGTTGGTGCGGAGGGATACTACACTGCTGCCTACTCCACTGTCACCCAAGAGCCCTTCTACCATCAGAACCTGGTTCTGCATGCTGATGGGCTGGATAGAGCTAACCGAGCTCTTCGCCACGAGTTGTACACCACCCGTCAGCACCTGTATCGTGCTCTTTACGCTGTTGCACCCCTCTGTCCGCTCTGGTGATCTGTCGCGTTCTGCGATCTACCCTGCCCGGACCGTGATGCCCCAGGGCGTCGGCTGGCCAGATGTGGGAGGCTACTCTCCTGCATTGGGCCCTCTCCTGCCACCTGCGCATCGGGTTCCGCACCAGAGTATCCGCGGACCCCAGGCTACTCGCGTGGAGGTCTTCCCTTCGCGTCACTACCAGCTGTCGGGCTACACCTACCTCCGCAGTACCGCATGGGACTGACGTAGACTTTCTTATTAGGGTTAGATGCATTCGCCGCGAGCCTGTGTGCCGCCTATGATGTCTTAGCCTATGTACTGAACACTGTGTAACGAACTCTATGCATGATCTCTTTTGTAAGATATGCCACTACTATGTAGTATCTATCGTGCTGCTTTCGTTGTGCATGTTTCATCATGAATGACTCTTGTTTTTTGCAAATTTCTCAATGCTGAACTACCCTTGTTAAATATTAGCAGGATGGTTAGACCAGGTGGTCGTGGTCGTGGTGGCAACGCCCCACCACCGCCTGAGTACATGGCTGGGATGATGCAACAGTTTGAGCTGAATCGTCAGTTCATGGAGAATATTATGGCTCAGTTTCCTCGCCCCAATATGAACCAGCAGCCAACCCCAGTAACTCTGCAGGATTTCATGTGCCTGAACCCAACTGTGTACCGCAGCTCAACTCAGCCTCTGGATGCTGATGACTGGCTCCGTGACATCACCTATGAGATGGAGTCTGCTGATGTAGCCCCTGCCAGCTATGTCACCTTTGCTTCCTTCTTCCTGAAGGGACCCGTAGCTCAATGGTGGGACAGCCACAGGCGTACTCTGCCAGCTGGAACAATCATCACCTGGCCAGACTTCCAAGCTGCCTTCCGTGCTCGCTTCATTCCTCAGGGAGTCATGGACCGGAAGAAGCGTGAGTTCCGCAACCTCACCCAAGGCAACAAAACTGTGGAATCTTACCAGCGGGAGTTTCTTGACTTGTCCCGCTATGCTGAAGAAGACATTGCAACTGATGCACGCAGACAGGAGAAGTTCCGTGATGGCCTTCAAGCTGACATCAAGCTCGCACTTCTAGTGCATGACTTTGCTGATTTCGCCACCCTGGTGAACAAGGCCATCAATGTCGAAACTGGTCTGCAGGAATACCAGGGCTCTCACAGGCGCAATTGTGACACGGGCTCATCTTCGGGCCCGCCTTCACAGAAGCGTAAGATATGGATTCCCAACAGTATGTACCAGCCAAATGCACCTGCCCCAAGGCAGACCTATGCTGCACCTCGTCCGCCTGCTCCTCCAACTAGGCAGCCAAGACTTCCAGCTCCACCACCACAAGCTCCTGTTCCCACTCCCAATAATGGTCTCTGCTACAAGTGTGGTCAGCCAGGTCACCGTGCTAGGGATTGCAATCAGAACCAGAATCAACTGGCCCTCCCCACAGCTGGCCGTGGAAGCAACCAGCCTCGCAACAACAGTGCCAAGTCTTATGGTCGTGTTCATGCCAACCATGTTGATCTCAATGAAGTTCTAGACCAGCCTGCTACCGTGATGGGTACACTCCTCGTAAATTCAGTACCAGCATCTGTTTTATTTGATACAGGAGCATCACATTCATTCATATCAGCTGAGTTTGCATTCATGCATGGCATTAAATACAAAGAGATGAACACTGCGATTGTGGTACACACTCCTGCGGGCCAGTGTCAAACCTCTATGGTTAGTCACAACGTTCCCGTTGAAATTGAAGGACTGGAATTCCTTGCCTCCCCCATCGTACTAAAGTCCTGTAGCATCGACCTCATTCTGGGAATGGATTGGTTGAAAGCGCATACTGCTTCTATAGTTTGCGCCACTAAGGTCGTCCATCTGCTACACCCTTCTGATGAAATAATTGCTTACCAAGCTCATCTAGTTCAGAACGCCGAGGCACGTCTTTATGCCTTGAATGCGTTGAACGCTGCACCACTCGAGGGCATTGAAAACATTCCCGTCGTTCATGAATTCCAAGACGTCTTCCCAGAAGAACTTCCAGGGATTCCCCCTGCTAGAGCTGTCAAATTCATCATCGACTTGAAACCCGGCACCACCCCTATAGCTAAACGACCCTACAAGATGCCGCCGCATGAGCTCATTGAGCTTAAGGAGGAAATCGACAAGTCTCTTGTCAAAGATTTCATTCGCCCAAGTTGCTCTCCTTGGGGAGCACCTTCTCTCTTTGTTAGGAAGAAGGATGGGACAAACCGATTAGTCCAAGACTACCGTCCTATAAACCAAGCTACCATTCAGAATAAATACCCTCTTCCTCGGATCAATGATCTTTATGATCAACTGGCTGGCTCATCAGTGTTCTCCAAACTCGATTTGAGGTTGGGTTACCACCAGATCCATGTTCGTGAAGAGGATATCCCAAAAACCGCCTTCGTGACTCGGTATGGATCATACGAGTACACCGTCATGTCATTCGGCTTAACGAATGCTCCCGCCACCTTCTCTCGTCTGATGAATTATTTATTCATGGATTACCTCGACAAGTTCGTCGTGGTTTATCTGGACGATATCCTTGTATTTTCCAAGAACGAGGAAGAACATGCTGGACATCTGCGTCTTGTGCTGGAGAAGCTTCGAGAACATCAACTGTATGCTAAGTATTCCAAGTGTGAATTCTGGCTCCCCGAAGTAACCTATCTTGGGCATCTCCAAGGATGGTATTGCCGTCAACCCTGAACGAGTTCAGGCTATTCTCGATTGGACTCCTCCGAAGAATGTCAAGCAAGTCCGAAGTTTTCTCGGTCTCGCCAGCTATTGCCGTCGATTCGTCGAGAACTTCTCCAAGATTGCCAGGCCTCTGACTAATCTGTTGCATAAGGGTGTCAAGTTCGAATGGACAGACAAGTGTCAGGAAAGTTTCCAGGCGCTCAAAGACAAGTTGACTTCTGCCCCCGTGCTTGCACCACCTGATACTAAGGACTTCGTCATTTACTGCGATGCTTCCCGTCAAGGATTAGGCTGTGTCCTAATGCAGGAGCGCAGAGTGATTGCTTATGCCTCTCGTCAACTGCGCCCTCACGAAGAAAACTACCCAGTTCACGACCTCGAGCTTGCTGCTGTCATTCATGCACTGAAGCAGTGGCGACATTACCTTCTCGGTAATCGTTGCGAGATCTTCACCGACCATCAAAGTCTGAAGTATCTGTTTACTCAGCCCGATTTGAACCTACGCCAGCAAAGATGGATGGAGACTATTGCAGACTTTGACGTGGGTATATCCTATACCCCCGGCAAGGCTAATGTAATGGCTGATGCCTTGAGCCGCAAGTCTTACTGCAACCACCTCCAGGTCCACAAAGTTCAGCCCTCGCTTGCCGAAGAATTTAGAAGGCTGAACCTCCATATTGTTCCTCCGGGATCACTCGCTCCCCCTCCCGAAGGTTTCCCCAAACGGAACCTCCATGTTGTTTCCAAGGGTTCTCTCAATACCCTGGTTGCGAAACCAGATCTTGTGGACACCATCAAATGGATACAGAAATGTGACGATGAAGTCCTCAAGATTAAGCGCGACCTCAAAAAAGGAAAGCCCTCATTCTTCACGATCGCCGACGATGGCGCCTTGTATTTCAAAGGCCGCCTAGTGGTACCATGTTCGAAGAAAAACCTGGATAAGACAAAAGAGGTTATGCAAGAAGCTCATGATACGCCTCTGTCCATCCATCCTGGTAGTACAAAGATGTACCAGGATATTCGTCAAAGATTCTGGTGGTCTAATATGAAGCAGGACATTGCTCGTTATGTTGCTGAGTGTGACGTTTGTCGCCGAATCAAAGCAGAGCATCAAAGGCCTGCTGGAACTCTGCAACCTATCTCCATTCCTGAATGGAAATGGGACCATGTTGAAATGGACTTCGTCACTGGATTTCCCAAATCGCAGAAAGGTAATGATGCTATTCTTGTCGTCATTGACCGGCTTTCCAAAGTTGCCCATTTTCTGGCGGTCAAAGAGACAATCACTGCTAGTTAGCTTGCTACTCTCTACATGGCCAGAATTGTTTCACTTCACGGTATCCCACTGGTTATCAGTTCAGACCGTGGCAGCTTGTTCACTTCAAGGTTTTGGGCGAGTTTCCAATAAGCTATGGGAACTCATCTGTCGTTCAGTACTGCGTTTCATCCTCAGTCGCAAGGACAGGTTGAACGTGTCAACCAAGTTCTCGAAGACATGCTTCGAGCTTGTGTAATATCATTCGGCAAGAAATGGGAGGAATCTCTTCCATATGCCGATTTCTCTTATAATAATAGCTATCAAGCTAGTCTGAAGATGTCCCCCTTCGAAGTGCTATATGGACGAAAGTGTCAAACCCCTCTGAACTGGTCAGAAACTGGGGAACGTCCACTCTTCGGTCCGGATATTATCCAACAGGCCGAAGAACAAGTTTGCATTATTCGCGAGAATCTCAAGACTGCTCATTCACGTCAGAGAAGTCAGTATGACCGTCATCACCAAGACATGGTCTATCAACCTGGCGAAAAGGCTTATCTTCGAGTTACACCAATGAAGGGTGCTCACCGCTTCGGGATCAAGGGCAAGCTAGCTCCTCGCTATATCGGTCCCTTCACTATTCTCGAAAGGCGTGGAAAGGTGGCATATCAACTGGAGCTTCCGCCAAACCTTTCTCAGGTTCACGATGTGTTCCATGTGTCACAACTCCGCCGTTGCTTCAAGGATCCAATCCGAGCGGTGGATCATGAAGTGCTCGAATTGCAACAGGACCTCTCTTATAAAGAGCATCCGGTCCGCATCCTTGACCAAGCTGAACGCCGCACACGTCAGAAGGCAATCAAATTCCTCAAAGTCCAGTGGTCGAATCACTCTGAAGACGAAGCCACTTGGGAACGCGAGGATCGCCTACGTGATGAATACCCCGCGTTGTTTCCTTCTACCTCCTAAATCTCGGGACGAGATTTCTTGTAGTGGAGGAGATTTGTAACGCCCGGATAATTTGGCTACAGTAAAACTCTCCTCATGATGCCATGACATCTGCGATTACTGTTACTAATCTCGGGATAATTCGAAACCGTGTCAAATTCAAACTTAAATTTAAAGTCGACAATAAAAGTTTTCAAATATTAAAAATAAAATGTTCGGGCTATGTCTATTATTGCATCGGTAATTATGGTGAAGTAAACACATTTTTATAAAATGCCTAACTGCTTTTGAATGAATTAAAACAGAAAAGAAATAGTAAAAGAAAATACAAAGGGGAAAAACAAACAACAGAAAGGAAAAAAAAGAAAAAGAAAGAGGTGGACCCCCACTGGGCTTCGGCCCAGCAGGCCGGCCCATTCGGCCGCAGGCCCAGCCGGCCACTCCCTCTTATCCACTTCCCCCTGGAAACCCTAGCCCACGCACCACCCCCCCCCCCCCCGTCACCACTCCCCGCCCCTCCCCCGATCCGATCTGGATCGGGGCCCGTCGCGCCCTGCGTTCGTCACCGGCGACACAGCCCCCCCCCCCGGCCGCCGTCGTTGCCCGTGGCCCACGCCGGGGCCGCCTCTCACCGCAGCCACTGGACCTCGTCGTCCCCGTCCTCAGCCCCGATGACCACGCATGGCGCCGCCCTCGCCGGATTCGTCAGGCCCTTCCTCGCCGGACTGCCTCCGCGACGAACTCCCTCACGCCTCGACGCCCCCACTCCCCTTCAACGCCGGTGAGGACCCCGGTCCTCCTCTCTGCCCTCTACACGCGCCGTCAGTGAGCCCTGCTGGCTCGTGCCCACGGCGGCCTCGCCTCCGTCCCATGCCCACGATTCGCCATTGCCTCCCCTCGCCCCGCAGCTTCGTGCTACAGGAGGTGCCGCTCGCGCTCCCCGCCGTGGCCATCACCCGCACCGGCGCCCTGGCCGCGCGCCCGCATCGACCGAGCCCCGCCTGACCCCCGCGGCCAAGCCACCGACTGGCCTTCCCTGCACTGCCGCACACCCCGCGCCTCCCCGTTCGCTCCCTGCTCATCCCGCTCCGGCAACGCCCACGTCTGCCTGGCCCCGCCGCCGCCCTTGCCTGCTCGACACCGCCGCTCGCCGGTACGGGCCGGTCCTCCTCCGACCTCGTCGGCCCCGCCCCGGGCTGTCGTGCCTGTCGTCGCCCCATGCGCCCGCTAGGGCTGGCGCCCGACGCCCATCTCCACCTCAGCACCCGTTAGACCGAACCGATGTGGCCCCTTTGGCCCAATGACACAGGGGCCCACGCCCCAGAACTTTATTAAAAAAAGAATTAAAATAATTAATTAATTAATTAATTAGTCAATAAGTGAATTAATTAAGTTAAGTAATCATGTTTAATTAATCTAATTAACTAGTTAGTTTAATTAAATAGTAATTAGTTTAACTAAGACCTAATTAACCTAAACAGAGTATGACAGGTGGGTCCCACTGGACCCACATGTCAGTTTGACCCAGTCAACTCTGTGACTGCTGACGTCAGCAGGACATCATGCTGATGTCATTAATTCATTTTTAAATTAATTTAAATAATTGATTAAATACCAGAAATTATTAAAATCTTTAGAAAATCATATCTTTTAATCCGTAATTCGGATGAAAATACTTTATACATGAAAGTTGCTCAGAACGACGAGACGAACCCGGATACGCAACCCGTTCGTCCGCCACACCCCCCTAACCTATCGAACACGTAACTTTCCCCCTCCGGCTCCTCTGCCCGAAAACACGAAACACCGGGGATACTTTCCCGGATGTTATCCCCCTCCACCGGTATCACCTACTACCGCGTTAGGGCACCTCTAACGCCGTTACTTGTCATGTCATGCATCACTATGCATATGCTTGCTTAAATATTTATTGTTTTCCCCCCTCTTCTTCCGCTAGACACCGAGACCGACGCCGCTGCTACCCAGTACGACTGCGGAGTTGACGACCCCTCTCTCTTGCCAGAGCAACCAGGCAAGCCCCCCCTTTGATCACCAGATATCGCCTACTCTCCTGTATACTGCTTGCATTAGAGTAGTGTAGCATGTTACTGTTTTCGTTATTCCTATCCTGATGCATAGCCTGTCCTTGCTACTACTGTTGATACCTTTACCTGCAATCCTACTTGCTTAGTATAGGATGCTAGTATTTCCATCTGTGGCCCTACATTCTTGTCCGTCTGCTGTGCTATACTATCGGGCCGTGATCACTCGGGAGGTGATCGCGGGTTTATACTATGTACTTTATACTTGATACATGTGGTGATTAAAGACGGGTCGGCTCGTAGGAGCACCCGCGAGTGGATCTTTGAGGCGGAGCGACAGGGCAGGTTCAGACCACCTAGGAGAGAGGTGGGCCTGGCCCTGGTCGGCGTTCGTGGATACTTAACACGCTTAACGAGATCTGGGTATTTGATCTGAGTCTGGCCATTTGGTCTATACGCACTAACCATCTACGCGGGAGTAGTTATGGGTATCCCGGTGTCGTGGTATCAGCCGAAGCCTTCGTGACGTCAGCGACTGAGCGGCGCGCGCCGGATTGGAACGTAAGCCTGCTCTTGTATTAAGGGGGCTAGTTCTGCTTCCGGCCGCGTTCGCAACGTGCAGGTGTGCTAAGGGCGATGGGCCCAGACCCCTGTGCGCTTAGGTTTAGACCGGCGTGCTGACCTCTCTGTTGTGCCTAGGTGGGGCTGCGACGTGTTGATCTTCCGAGGCCGGGCATGACCCAGGAAAGTGTGTTCGGCCAAATGGGATCGAGCGTGTTGGGGAATGTGGTGCACCCCTGCAGGGAAGTTAATCTATTCGAATAGCCGTGATCTTCGGTAACAGGACGACTTGGAGTTGTACCTTGACCTTATGACAACTAGAACCGGATACTTAATAAAACACATCCTTCCAAGTGCCAGATACAACCGGTGATCGCTCTCTCACAGGGCGACGAGGGGAGGATCATCGGTTAGGATTATGCTATACGATGCTACTTGGAGGTCTTCAGTCTACTCTCTTCTACTTGCTGCAAGGCGGAGGCTGCCAGAAGCGTAGTCTTCGAAAGGACTAGCTACCCCCCTCTTATTCTGGCTTTCTGCAGTTCAGTCCACCGATATGGCCCTTTACACATTTACCCATGCATATGTAGTGTAGCTCCTTGCTTGCGAGTACTTTGGATGAGTACTCACGGTTGCTTTCTCCCTCTTTTTCCCCTATCCCTTCTACCTGGTTGTCGCAACCAGATGTTGGAGCCCAGGATCCAGACGCCACCGTCGACGACGACTCCTACTACACCGGAGGTGCCTACTACTACGTGCTGCCCGCTGACGACGACGAGGAGTAGTTTAGGAGGATCCCAGGCAGGAGGCCTGCGCCTCTTTCGATCTGTATCCCAGTTTGTGCTAGCCTTCTTAAGGCAGACTTGTTTAACTTATGTCTGTACTCAGATATTGTTGCTTCCGCTGACTCGTCTATGATCGAGCTCTTGTATTCGAGCCCTCGAGGCCCTGGCTTGTAATATGATGCTTGTATGACTTATTTTATTTGTAGAGTTGTGTTGTGATATCTTCCCGTGAGTCCCTGATCTTGATCGTACACGTTTGCGTGTATGATTAGTGTACGATTAAATCGGGGGCGTCACAGACATGCTGGTAAGCAGTATGACTTGTATCGCCCACAACTCACTTGTGTTCTACTCGTGCATATAACATCTACGCATAAACCTGGCTCGGATGCCACTGTTGTGCAACATAGTAATTTCAAAATTTTCCTACGCACACGCAAGATCATGGTGATGCATAGCAACGAGAGAGAAGAGTATCGTCCATGTACCCTCGTAGACCGTAAGCGGAAGCGTTATGAGAATGCGGTTGATGTAGTCGTACGTCTTCACGATCCGACCAATCCAAGTACCCAACGCACGGCACCTTCGAGTTCAGCACACGTTCAGCTCGGTGACGTCCCACAAACTCTGATCCAGCAGAGCTTTGAGGGAGAGTTTCGTCATCACGACAGCGTGATGACGGTGATGATGATGCTACCGACGCAGGGCTTCGCCTAAGCATCGTTACGATCTGACCAAGGTGGATTATGGTGGAGGGGGGAACCGCACACGGCTAAAAGATCAACTGATCAACTTGTGTGTCCTAGGGTGCCCCTGCCCCTGTATATAAACGAGGAAGGGCGGAGGCCGGCCGGCCCTTGCAGGGCGCGCCAGGAGGAGGAGTCCTCCTCCTAGTAGGAGTAGGACTATCCTTTCCTACTCCTACTAGGAGGGGGAAAGGAAGGAGGAGAGGGAGAAGGAAAGGAGAGGGAGGAAAGGGGGGACGGCCCCCTAGTCCAATTCGGTTTGGGCTAGGGGGGGCGCGCAACCTGCCTTGTCCTACCTCCTCTCTTCCACCACTTGGCCCATGAGGCCCAATACTTCTTCCCCCGTATTCCCGTAACTCCTCGGTACTCCGAAAAATACCCGAATCACTCGGAACCTTTCCGATGTCTGAATATAGTCGTCCAATATATCGATCTTTACGTCTCGACCATTTCGAGACTCCTCATCATGTCCCCGATCTCATCCGGGACTCCGAACTACCTTCGATACATCAAAACATATAAACTCATAATACCCGTCATCAAACATTAAGCGTGAGGACCCTACGGGTTCGAGAACTATGTAGACATGGCCGAGACACGTCTCTGGTCAATAACCAATAGCGGAACCTGGATGCTCGTATTGGCTCCCACATATTCTACGAAGATCTTTATCGGTCAAACCGCATAACAACGTATGTTGTTCCCTTTGTCATCGGTACGTTACTTGCCCGAGATTCGATCGTCGGTATCTCAATACCTAGTTCAATCTCATTACTGGCAAGTCTCTTTACTCGTTCCGTAATACATCATCCCGCAACTAACTCATTAGTTACAATGCTTGCAAGGCTTATAGTGATGTGCATTACCGAGAGGACCCAGAGATACCTCTCCGGCAATCGGAGTGACAAATCCTAATCTCGATCTATGCCAACTCAACAAGTACCATCAGAGACACCTGTAGAGCACCTTTATAATCATCCAGTTACGTTGTGACGTTTGGTAGCACACAAAGTGTCCCTCCAGTATTCGGGAGTTGCATAATCACATAGTCATAGGAACATGTATAAGTCATGAAGAAAGCAATAGCAATAAAACTGAACGATCATTATGCTAAGCTAATGGATGGGTCTTGTCCATCACATCATTCTCTATTGATTTGATCCCGTTCATCAAATGACAACACATCTCCATGGCTAGAAAACTTAACCATCTTTGATTAACGAGCTAGTCAAGTAGAGGCATACTAGGGACACTCTGTTTGTCTATGTATTCACACATGTACTAAGTGTCCGGTTAATACAATTCTAGCATGAATAGTAAATATTTATCATGATATAAGGAAATATAAATACCAACTTTATTATTTCCTCTAGGGCATATTTCCTTCAAGTACTGCAGTGGCTATGATCACAGGAGTGGAGACCGACCGGTCGATCTATGCTTCATCGGTGGCAGAAATTAAGTACTTACTAAGTCTTCGGATTTCTTGTATTATTCTAGTTCCTCGGTGTCAGAATAAGGCGAGGGATAAACTTGCTAGTTTTGCTATAGTTGAGGGTTGGACAATTACGTGGGTTGGGTCAGGCCCGGATGAGTTAGTGTCGATTGTCCGAGATGATTGTAAGAACTTTATAACTGAGTAATGCAAGTGTTATTCCCGCAAAAAAAATGTTCGAAGGCTTGGCCTGCAATACCTTGACTACCTTTTGGACTTTATGCATGTATAGTAGTCTTCTGGCTTCGTACATTAGAAAGCAATGATTGTTTTGACACCGTACATGAGAGAAAACAAAGAAGCCTGATCATTGATACATTTTCTTGAGTTTATTTCATAACTTCTGGCCGGTGTGACAAGTTTATCAATCTATAGCATATCCTAACTCCATTCCAAAATAACTGAAATTCTGGTCCCAAGCCAAACTTGTTTAAGTTTAACCAAATCTATAGAAAAGCATATTAACATCTATAACATCAAATTAGTCTCTTGAGATTCTTTTTTTTTAAACGAAGGCTCAAGAAGAGCCCAACTTTAAATTAACAAAGCCATCAACCGGTCAGGATTACAGGACCGCCACTTACAACAAGAAAACAAAGAGCGGAAATAAAGATACATTGTGCTCAGTAGAACAACTCGAAGGCAAATAACAATGCCATCGAACGCCGCTATGCCAAAACCAGCTAACCTACTAAGGCTATGGGAGGAAGGCACCACCATGCATTTGTGTCACTGACTGCCACCAGAGGGAAAACAGGGGCAATGCATGACCTGACTCCGCCGCCGCAAAGGGCCTCTACCCTTTCACCCGGGCTTGACAGGTGCTGCACCGGCGACCTGCGGATTGGTTCACACTAGAACCTAGATTAGAGTTCCCAAGCAGCCAAAGGAGAGGCACCAGGAACAAACCCACATGAAACGGGGAGCCGAACACCCAATCAGCGTTGCCGACAGCAACAAGGCAGAGCACCGGATGAGAGTTGTCGAAACGAAGGCACGGAATACCCCGGAGAAGGCCAAGAGGATGCAGCACCACGCATCGGTCAAGGATAGGAGTCTCCATAGCCCATGGCACGAGAGAGGGACCCCGATCGCCTCGCACCAGCGGCTGAAGCCCTCCACACCTGGACCCGAGCAAGCCGCCGAAGATGAGATCAGACCAATACAATCTGCCATTGAACCACCACCGACTCCACCACCACTTGAGCACTTACCTGACGACGCCTCCAGGAAGGATCACGCCACCAAGGTGCCGTCGTCGCCATGAATCGAGGAACTGAGGCTTTCACCCGAGCTACTGAGTGAGGTGGGAGGTGCAGGAAGCCCACCGAAGCCTTCAGTAAGGGAAACGGCGCCGAAAGGCGAGGTCTTCAATGTGGCCGCCGCGCCAGCCAGGGGTTTCCCCCGGATCCGCACCCAACCACCAGATCCGCACACCCGCCATCCAGAAAACGGCGACCGGAGCCACTAGGGACAGGGGCGGCCCAAAATGGAGCAGATTGAGGTTGTGGACGCCGATTCTCCAAGGTACAGGCAACCTACGGGATGCCGCTGCAGCCGCCGACGCCCGCCGCCTCCATGCTGCCCGGCGACCGGGAAGACAGCCCACCTGCACCCTGCGGCGCCACCCACCATATAGGCCACGCCGTTGGCCGCCGCCCCGGATACCGAGGCTCTCCATGCAGGGTGGAACCGCCGAGGTCCCCGCCGCCACCTTCATGGGTGCCGAGCGGCCGCGCCACTGGCCACCTTTGGTGGCAGCGGAGGGAGGGAAGGAGACGGGGGGGACTACGGGGCGGCGGCTAAGGTTGGCCCCCAAGTCGCCTCGGAGGAGACGACCGGGGGGGAGGGGGGTACGGAGTAGTCCTTACTCTCTTGAGATTCTTTATTACATCATTTCATACTATGTGTATTCGATGTTGTAGATCATATCACATTTTTCTATAGAATTGGTCAAACTTAACCAAGTTTGACTTAGAACAGATCATGGACTGCAATTATTTTGGAATGGAGGGAGTATGCCCTTATACTAGCTAGTAGGGGTACCATACTCATTACATTCATTAATAGTGTAAGCCATCCTAGAAAATAAAACATGCATCCAAATTCTAGTGTTTTGGCTATTGACACATACAAATTATTTTTATTGTTAAAAAAACATACATATTTTCATGAAAATTAATTTATAACTCCATAAATTCATGAAATGATAATATGCAAAAACTTCCTCGAATATATGACCTGTGTCGTGAGCAAAAGTTGGCAAGAGAGATATCCTTGTATCTTTTGTAACAAGTCATCTAGGTTGATTTTTTTTTTGCTCGCTATCATTTTATAATGTTCCCCAAGGCCATGAATCGGTTCATATATTTTAGAACTTTAAAAGATGAAAAATGTTTGTTTGATTAATTGGGTACTTATATACGTCCATAGTTTCAATACGTGATGAAAAAACAATTGATATTTTCTGACTAAGGGCAATATTTAATATCAAGATGATATCAATTATGCCTGGACTTTGCAACTATAAAATGTCAAGTCTAGATATCGCGGATATACACAAAGTAAAAAGTGAAGAGGAAGAGGGGAAAAGAACAAAGTGAGCCCAGGCGACCGTCGACTTGCAACAGAGAAGCAATCACGCCATCTACTGTCCTTGAAAACACACCAACTACAAGACAGGTTCTTCGAAAGAAATGCCTTCAGAAAGAGAGTGACAAATAGGCAGCTGCTGAGGGTCAGATCTTGGGTTTTTACCCCGGACAACATGTCTGAGCATATGCCAAAGCAATGTCTTCAACAACGACATGACACGTAAACACCAACATTGCGAGGTGCAGCCATTGGAGATCGGCCCTAGGGTATTCACCACGAAGCTCAAGATATGGTCACCATGTCTTGTCGCCATCCCTTGCCGAAGAATACGAAGCTACATGAAGGGGCACTCACATCTTGGTCACCGAAAATTGAAATTGGAACCATTCCATGGCGTACATGCCTGAAGGTAGCCTCTTAATCGTGTGAAGGAGGGGTCCTCAGACTCAACCTAGCAAACTTAGAGCTACATAAGAGGTTTAGGAGCTCTAGAGCTCTTCCATTGAATTTATGTATATGAAGGTGAATGGGAGTACATGCCCATAGAGGCCCGTGTAGGGAAGAATGGCCAACGCTACCCTCAGTGGTGGTAGGTCGGAGGGGTAGTATGGTAAACCTGGGTTCATAAGTCCATGAAGATTAGTCAAAGTTAGTATATCCATATTCCATGGTGCACCATTCCCCTTCATCCATGCATGAATGGTCCTTTGGCAAGTAGGACCTCATTATGCTTTGTGCTCCTTTACTGCTTGCCTACGTCATTCATTGTGTCCATTTTTTTTACCTTCTCCTTTGACTTGTTGATCAGGACTATTTGTTTAGACTTACCTTGATGGGCCTCGAGCCTTGTTGATTAAGTTGGACTTCGGTTGACCACCTTGGATCTTTTTTTCAAAAATGATTCATATATATTATAAAAGTTCATCAGAAGTACAAAACGGTCCAAACATAATAAAAATTACATCGACATCCCTAGAATAGCAATGTAGAACTATGTAAAAGCCGCATAAGGTTATTTATTTTGCATCGACAAGACTCTCATTCTTATCCACCCGATTGGTATGCGCTCTGAGGTCATGTGGCACATATCATTTCATGTTCATAACATTCAGTACCTATTCTAAAGAAAACATTCAGTGCCTAGTCAGCGTCTAGCCTTGCCTACTTCAAATTACCGGAGGAGCTATCGACTGAGTATAGGCAAATGTATTGTTCCTTCTCGGGTTCGGGTGCCATGTAATGCTTCACAGTTGACACACACACAATTTATGGTACAAAGAGAATATTCTTGGGCCGACTGCAGCAGACCCAAACAATGATATATAAATACCTGATATTTTAGATAGTAATTTTTAAGTTCATTTTGCATATAAATATATTATACCACTTTGTGTTTTTCCTTACCAACATAATCATATATTAATTGCATGCGGATATTAGGTGTATGATATTATTCGTGTGTTAATTATGGACATGTATATTAATTGGGGGAAAACAATGACAACCATGGAGTTTCTGCACTTGGATGCATATGCACCCGGGTGAACAATAAAACCAAAAGAAACAAAGAGTTTTTTAAAATTAAACATTATTGATTTTTCCACCAACATGCAAAATTTCGTAGTAAATTTTTTTTTTGTAGATGCCTCGACAAAAAAAAACAATGTTTCAAAAAGGGCTCCAGACCTGCCGGATGTTTTTCATCACAAAACTTTGCATGCTGGTAAAACATTCAACACTGATTATTAAAAATCAGATATTTTTTCTTATTTTTTACAAAATTTAATCTTCATCCACGTCCATATGCACCTAAAAGCAGAACAACACTTCCGAAACTGTGAATGCATTTGATACATGTAAGCACTTCACTTTCCACATATGAAGAATGATGCTCTCACATTTTCGAGAGAGCTACCATACTAGTTGAACAACAAAACAAATCACTGCTTGAGTGCTTGTTTCAACTAACCGGAAATAAATAAGAAAACGAAATGAACACAACTACACATACCACACAATCGTTCCACGCATAAAAAAACTAAAATAACTAGGTGTTTTTTGTTTGTCAAAAGTTAGAAGATCTGATGTTTTTAATGCCGACACGAGGAGCTTCTTCTTTTAGTTTTTTCAGTGCAACTTATTTTATTTTATTTATTTATTTATGGAAAACCCCTTTTCTTTTAGTTTTTCATTTAGGGGCAGTATAGATTAGTAAATGCCTACATGCAATGCACGTTAATATTAGGTAGTATATTAATTGCATGTGGATATTATGTGTATGATATTATTTGTGTGTTAATTATGTTATTAGTGCTTGGGATGATGTTATTGCATGCTAAACACATTGAGCGCTCGCCGTTGAAGCAGTCAAGATCGTTGGATTGACCTGGATTGATGGGCGTGATCGGTTGGATCTGCCCCTTGGGTCTTTTTGATATTGGATTTTTAGCAAATTTTATATTGGCATAGTAGAAGAGTTTTTTTTAGACAAATATATAGCTGAAGAGGTTTTTTTTAGACAAATATTTTTTTTGAACCGGGCTTTTTGACCCCTTTCCATTGCATCGAACGGAAATACAACAGTCCCAGAAACATGTTCAGAAGGAAAGGAAAAGGAAAAGTTTGTTAGCTTCTAAAAAAAAGATGAAGAGTTTGTTAGCTTCTACAAGAAACCTATAATGGGCCGAGCTATGCGAGCTTTGACGATCCAATCGCAGGCCGTCGTCCTATTCACCCCGAGCCCAGCCAAACTCTACATTATCTCCAGACCCGGCCGTGCCGCCTCGGCAAAGCTTCAACCTTTGTCTCAAAGAAAAAAAAAGGCAAAGCTTCAACCGTACCGTATCTGTCTCGCTTTCCTTGAACACAGATCGATCTACTATACGGGAGATTCGGCGGCATGTCATCGCCGACGCATCGAAACCATCCTCCGGCCATGACCGCCGACACCTCGGACGACGAATCCCCGTGGCGGTGCCTGCTGCAACCAGACGTTGTTCGGCTGATCGGGTGGCGGCTGCTGGCCAGCGACCTGCTCGACTATGTCCGCTTCCGTGCCACCTGCCGGCATTGGAGGTCCAGCACCGTCTCCCCACGCGGCAGTGGCATCGTCGATCCACGATTCCATCCCCGTCGGTGGATGCTGCTGCCACAGGGGCACGGGCTTCACCCTGGCAACGGCGTGCTACGATTCTTCAATCTCTCGACAGGGATCTTCGTCCGCGCCCGGCTCCCGCTTCTCACGGATCATCACGTCCTCGACTCGCCCGATGGAGTCCTCCTCCTGCAACACAATCTCGACGACGACGCCCCAATTCGCGTCCTCAATCCTCTCACCGGCGACACCGCGGAGCTCCCCGCGCGCACGCCTTCCGTGGAAATCTATTTTGATTCGCTCATCAATGATCAAGAGCATGCCGCCTCCTTGAGCGTCGGTGCAGACGGAGTCGCCATGGTCGCCGTCGCACTATTCAGTCTGTCGACTATAATACTTGCTACCACGAGAGATCGGCGTTGGAGGGTCGCAACATGGAACCCGCGATATATGGGAGTGCCATCAGTATCATTCCAAGGAAAGATATACGCCTTGCGAAGTTCCGCGGAGGTGGGTACATATAAGAGGACAGTGCAAATTTTCCAGATCGAGCCACAGCTGATGCGGATAGGTCCATCCTACCCAAAGTTGATTGCATCATGTACAATTGGTGGAATCGACGACTCTTTTGATCTGGTAGAATGTGACTCGGAAATCCTGTTGATCCATACAAAATACAGTGCGACGTCTCCTGAATTTCTAGTATACAAATTAGCCGACCTTATTCTGGGTAAGCTTGTCCCGGTGACAAGCATAGGGGGCAATGTTCTCTTTGTTGATGTCGCCGAGGAGACAGAGTGTGAGTTCCCGAGCTATGCTTGGCAATGGCATTACAGGTGACGCCGTTGTCTATCTTGTGCCCTCGTATGGCCGTCCTCAACAGTACCAGATCGGTAGTGGTACATGGTCGGATGTAGCAGGGGATGTCTCAGATGGTGGGACTGTGTCGAGGACTTATAGCCTCGTTGACCATATGTACAACTGTTGCGATTGTGCCCGTTCAAGCAGATGAGTAAGATTTATTCTTCATCGCTGATTAGGTTTTTGCTACTGTACTTGCTGAACTAATTGATTTCCTACGTATGCAGAGGTGAAACGTAGAAGTGATATTTATAGAAGTGATGAGATGGCCACATGGGGTAAGGCTTGATCTGCAATGCTTTTACTGGTTCTCCCAATGTATGCATGTATCTCTGGCTTGGTACAGAGCTTAACGAACTAGAGTACTTCTCCAAAGTGTGATGCGTGTAGATATGCGTGATGCGTCTGGAAGTCTTTTCCTGTTATGTCTGACCACGTGTGTCATTTTGGCAGGTGTAAATTATCGTTTTCATCCTGTACGCGAGAAAGCAGAGGAGCTTGGATCAATGACAGACTTTCTTGGCTTTATTTCTGTACCTTGTGGCTGGTGTGATTAGTTTATCTTGGCTTGTAATATTTATCCTTGTAGTAGCTAGCTATTGCTTCACTTATTTTATAAAACATCATATAATCATGCAATCAATTTTCTCCCGTTTTGGGCTTTTGGCAATTGATATATACTCCTTGAGTACAAATTAGTTTTATTGGTAAAAAAATCAAAATAATATCATTGAAGTTTTCATTATTTTTTTACAACCATGTAAATTCATGGGTATAATATTTTTGAAAATGTTAACGCCCACACGTGTGGGCGTCTGACAACTCGCCCACACGCATGGATCACCGTCTACTAACTTCTGCACGAATCTTGGCACGAATTAGCTGATTTTGTATGTCACGTAGGACAACTCGCGTGTGTGGTGTGAGAGAGGTCGTCCACACATCCGTTTTACCACACGGAGGGGCCGGTGTGGGCATTTAGCAGTTCGCCCACACACCAGTTTTCAGTCACACACAAGGGCTGGTGTGTGGGCGTTTGCCATCTCGCCCACACGCCTGCCTCCTCTTCCACACCCAAGTTGCCAGTTGCCATGCGTTTTGCAGTGTACATGGCAACTGCCCTAGTGTGATTGCAAGCAGATGGCAACTCTCTCTTTTTTTTACCCGAACATATCAGTTGACCTATGTTTTGCATGGTACATAGCAAACTGCCCTAGCGTGCACGTAAGCAGACGGCAACTCTTTCTTTTTACATGGCAACTGCCCTAGCGTGCTTGTGAGCACATGGCAACTCTCTCTTTTACCCGAACATGTTTTTTTGCCATGCCTTTTTTAATAGTGCTACACGGCAACTGCCTAGTATTAGTAGGTGGCAACTCCTAAAGTTTTAAAATCATGACAACCGCAGTAGACCAGATCACACATGGCCACAGCTGTAGTTGTCCAAAAAATGGCAATCTGAAACTTTGACCTGAGATGGCAAATGCAGTTGAGCAAACATGTCAACTGTAGTTGTCCGACATGGCAACTGCACTTAAACGAACATGGACGAGGGTCCGGCCCATGGCAACTGCGGGCGCGCGGTAAAGTGTCATGTGGGGCGTGCGGGACCACGAGTACGAGGCCTGACGTACCGAGCGTGTGGGCGTTATCTATTTCGCCCACACGCACGCGTGTAAGAGGGACCGGGAGGGAAAAAAGAGGCGTGTGGGCGCTAGTTGTTTTGCCCACACACAGGCGTGTGGGCTGTTCCTCTTATACACCACACAAAATGTGTGGGCAGCCCCTCTAACGCCCGCACGTGTGGCACTTATCGGCGTCCTTATATTTTATGAAGGACGCCGATAACTGCCACACATGTGGGCGTTAAGAAATCTGCCCACACGTTCTGTGTGGTGCCTAAGAGGACCAGCCCACATGTTTGTGTGTGGGCAAAACAATTAGCGCCCACACGCCTCTTTATTTTTCCTCCTGGTCCCTCTTACACGCGTGCGTGTGGGCGAAATTGATAACGCCCACACGCGTGCGTGTGGGTGAAATTGATAACGCCCACACGCTCGGTACGTCAGGCCTCGTACCTCGTGGTCCTGCACGCCCCACGTGACACGCGCACCCCGCAGTTGCCATGGGTCGGACCCTCGTCCATGTTCGTTTAAGTGCAGTTGCCATGTCGCTGAACTACGGTTGCCATGTCGGACAACTACAGTTGTCATGTTTGCTCAACTGCAGTTGCCATCTCAGGTCAAAATTCCAGATTGCCATTTTTTGGACAACTACAGTTGTTGCCATGTGTGGTATGGTCTACTGCAGTTGTCATGATTTTAAAACTTTAGGAGTTGCCACCTACTAACACTAGGCAGTTGCCATGTAGCGCTACAAAAAAAGGCATGGCAAAAAACATGTTCAGGTAAAAGAGAGAGTTGCCATGTGCTCACAAGCACGCTAGGGCAGTTGCCATTTAAAAAGAAAGAGTTGTCATCTGCTTACATGCACGCTAGGACAATTTGCCATGTACCGTGCAAAACATATGGCAACTGACATGTTCGGATAAAAAAAAGAGATAGTTGCCATCTGCTTGCAATCATACTAGGGCAGTTGTTATGTACACTGCAAAACGCATGGCAACTGACGGCTTGGGTGTGGGAGAGGAGGCGGGTGTATGGACGAGATGGCAAACGCCCATACACCAGCCCTTGTGCGTGACTGAAAACTGGTGTGTGGACGAACTGCTAAACGCCCACACACACTGGCCCCTTCATGTGGTAAACGGATGTGTGGGCGACCTCTCTCACACACCACACGCGCGAGTTGTCCTACGTGGCATACAAAATCAGTTAATTCGTGCCAAGATTCGTATAGAAGTTACTGGACGGTGATGAAGGCGTGTGGACGAGTTGACGAACGCCCACGCATATGGGCGTTAACATTTTCGTTTATGAAATGATAACCTGCAAACTTCTTTGAAAATATTACTGTGTATCGTGAGCAAAAGTTAGCTAGAGAGATTCAACTACTCCTGTATCTTTTGTATATTTAGGTTATTTCAATTGATAAATTTGTGTTTGTTATCACTTCAAAATGTTCCTGAGACCCATGAATTGTCAAATATTTTTGGGAACCCTAATGGATGAATTACCCTCCAAACTATTGCTTGGTTGTCCAGGCGATTTTATACCTCTGTAGTTTTACATAAATAAATAATCAAACAAATTAATTAGCACAGATAGTGCTACATACTGAAAATCTACAAAAAAAAATCACGCGAATGCAACCTTTTTTCTACTGTACAAAAAGATGTTAAAATATATTTACTCTTGACCTTTTCATTTCCCGTGAAGAAAATAGCCAGTTTCCAAAAAAGAATTTACATATCATATTTTGTGTATCCTTATGTGCATATGTAAAATTTTCTATATTCTTGGAACTCTGAATGTTAAATAAATTTCCAAAACCGTGCAAGATTCAAGGTTAAAAGATTTCAGAAAGTCCATAGTTTAATATTGCATGATTTCATAATTTAGACTTTAAATCGGTCGAAGCACTAGTTCCTGCTTAGGGTGAAAAAGAAACGGATGTTTCAGGTGTTTGGCCGAAAGCTTCTAGGTTAGACAAGCAAATGGGTATTCTTAATCCCAACATTTAGGATATGAGACAATATCTCGCACGTTGTTGTGGAAATATTTTGCAATATATTTTTAATAAGAATTGGCTGTGTGAACATCAATATTTGAAGTAATAATATGAAAACTAGAAATGAAAATACATATGGTTTATGGAGTTCAATTATTGTATAATATGAAAATCATAATAGAAGAGAAAAAATCGCATGCATGTGTTTCATGTTGATATGGCCTTTTCTTATAAATGGTTGCATGTTGTAGTGGGTCTTTTTTCATGTATGTTGAAAGTTGATGTCATATGCTTGTATGTTGAGAGAAATAGGTGAATGGGAGCTATCTATTTAGATATAGAACATGAGTGGCATCCAACTATTTTTAGTTTTTTTCTGACAAATTCGTTGTATATTTCATACTATGATATCCGAGACAAGTATCTTCCTAAGCCTATTGTATCTCAGTCCACCTCTCATGCATGCCTAGCATATATACGTATCGTATTGTATTTGAAATCTAGCTAGGGCATATATGAACCAACCACTCCATCTACCAACGTTTGCACATCATCAGGTGAAAAACATATACCTATGGTTGATCGATGCAATTTTAGGAGTCTTGTATTGGGGATATAGTAAGACATATTAGAATATATTTTTATTATCTACAAAATAGCTGGCTAAATATCCCTGACCGAGTATGTAACCCACCCCGAGAACTAGTACAACATACAATACATGGACGGCTTGTTTCAGCTCACATTGGCAAAAGACAGCAAACCAACCATCGGTTGGATGGTTAGGCGGACAGTGGTATTCTCAGCTCATCACGGTTCAAAACCTAGTGCTCGCATTATTTATGGATTTATTTCAGGATTTTCAGCAATGTGCTTTCAGTAAGTGGAGATGTTTCATTGACTATGAAGCGTCTTTGATGACTTCGTCAATCTCAAAATGATATGTCACCTCGGTCTCTCCTAGGTGCTCGGGTAGGGTGTGCATATGTGTTCATTGAGATAAGTGTATGCGCGTAAATAAGAGTACCTATGTCTGTACTATGTTAAAAAAGAATAGAAAATAAAACGAAGAAAACTATTCCCTCTCTTTCTAAATATATGACGTTGAATGCCATGATGTTCTGGCAGTTCAATTTGAACCGTCAAAATGTTTTATATTCAGGGACGGAGGGAGTACACACTATACAGACCCGGTTGCTGTTGTGTGTTGCCGTAATTACACCATACCAAACTAGTTCTAAAATTCTTTTATAACGCACTACCTAAAGAAAGAACCTTTTGAATTCTGCAACAAGAACAAAACAAATCTTTTGTACCACCGCACTGCGTGTTGCAGTGCGAAATCCGATGACCCCTTTATGTACGCCGACGAATAAGGAACGAACACGATCACGACACGACCGTCTTCACCTGGTAGTTCCTAGCGAAGGCGCTGTACACGACGAAGTTGAGCGTGCACAGCGCCGCCATGGTCCAGAAGAAGTAGTCGAGGTGCCCCTCGTTGAGGTTGTCCGATATCCACCCAGGCCGGCCGCCGGTGGCCGTGAGCGCGTCCACCACGGCGTAGATCAGCGAGCTCGCGTAGCTGCCCAGCGCCACGGTGAGCAGCGCGAAGGACGTGCACATGCTCTTCATCGACTCCGGCGCCTCGCTGTAGAAGAACTCCAGCTGCGCGATGTAGCAGAACACCTCCCCGCCGGCCAGCACGAAGTACTGCGGCATCTGCCACCCGATGCTGATCGACTCCCCGCTCCCGGCGGCCTCCAGCCTCCTCATCTCCACCAGTGCCGCCACGGCCATCGCGAACGCCATGAGCAGCCGCCCGGCGCCCATCCGCCGCAGCTGCGACGGCTCGCCGCTCGCTGGGGACAGTCTCCTGAGCGCCGGCACGATCACCGAGCCGTAGAGCAGCACCCACGCCAGGACGCAGATCACCTCGAAGGACACCATGGACGCGGCCGGGATGGTGAAGGACATGACCCACATGTCCATGGCGCTGCCCTGCTGCACGAACGTGGTGTTGAGCTGCGCGTACGCCGCGGACAGCACGATGCTCGTCGCCCAGATCGGCAGCAGCCGCATCAGGATCTTGAGCTCCTCCACCTGCGTCACCGTGCACAGCCTCCACGAGCCCGCGGCCGCCGCCGCGGCGTCGACGTTCGTCACCTCCTCCAGGTCCGAGTCCGCGACCACGGCCGCCTTGTCGAGGAACGTGAACTCCTTGGTGTGCGCGATCCTGGGCTGGTCGATCTTGTCGCTGACCTCGTAGAGGACGGCGGCGTCGGCGGGGACGCGGAGGGTGACCTTCCTGCACGCGGCGACCAGGACCTGGCACAGGCTCTTGAACGGGCTGCCGGTCGGCATGCTGCGCTTGTACATGGGCGTGAAAAGCACGAAGCCGACGAAGGCGAGCGCGATGCAGGCCGTGGCGATGCCGAAGCCGAGGCCCCAGCTGACGTTCTGCTGGATCCACACGAGGAAGAGCCCGGACACGATCATGCCGAAGTCGACGCAGATGTAGAACCAGCTGAAGAATGCCATCTTCCGCTCCCGGTCCACGGCGTTGTCGTCGTCGAACTGCTCCGCGCCGAACGGCAGCAGCGCCGCGCGCACGCCGCCGCTGCCGAACGCCACGAGGTAGAGGCCGGAGAAGGCGACGGTGTGCGCGCCGAACATCGGGTGGCACGACGAGCCCAGCCCGCACAGCTCGGTGGTCGGCAGGAGCGCAGAGAAGGTGATGAGCATCATACCCTGGAGAGACCAAGCGCAGCAGCCAAGTTAGTTAAGCTCATGCATGGAGCATGGAGGAAGAAGCTGCCACGCCATGTCAAGGGTTATGGTTTGGGTGTGTGCTTACCAGAAGGTAGACGACGAGGGAGACGAGGATGGTGTTGTAGTTGCCCCAGAAGGTGTCGGCGAGGATGGCGCCGAGGACGGGCGTGAGGAAGCTGGTGCCGATCCAGGTGGTGACGTTGGAGGCGCTGGCGAGGCCGCTGCCGTGCAGGACACTCTCCAGGTACAGCACCAGGTTGGTGGCGACGCCGTTGAAGGCCGTGCTCTCGAGGCACTCGAACCCGAGGACCACCGCCGGCGCCCGGCTGCCGGTTTTCTTGCTCTCTATCAGCGGCACCCTGAGGCTTTCCTCGTCGATCTTTGAGCCCCGGCTCTGTAAAAAATTGTGCCGCAAGTTCGTTAGACATCTGAAATCAGGGGCACGTGGTTCGTTTATGACTGATGATCGATCGATCACGATCGGCGTGCGTACCTTTGGCAGCCGCGGCGAGCCCTGTCCTCTTTCCATGGCGTCCATTGCCGCACCGATATCAAGCTCCTGCTAAACCTCAGGATGAAGTGAATCGAACAAAATATGGCCACCGATATTAAGCTATAGCTAGCGCCTTGTGACTTTTTTGGCTCGGGTGAGAGCCTTGAAGGTGAGTTGGAAGCAAGAGGCAGAGCAACGGGGCTTATATATACGCAGGCGTGCACATTAGCCGACGACGCGAGGGAGAACGGGTCCCGGTGAGACGAAGCAGTGGGATCGCACGGCGACGAAAACGCGGCCCCGGCAAAGGATAAATGCATGAAATGGGCACATGCGTAATACTAGTCTTGTGCACGCAGAAGCACCATCGATGATCGATCGTGGTAGCAGGCGGTAGCTGTGGTCGTAGTGGTACTAGAATATGACCGGCCCGGCCCTGATGGACCTTGTGCTTTTGCCCGCTCACTGACGACGACGACACAGGAAGTTTCCCTGCTGCCGCTGTGTTTGCGTCTGCGCGACTCCAGGGATCGCCAACTTGTGAGACGGGAGGGGTTTTGCGTGCGATAATCCTAGCTTCACGAAAGCTTTTGCGTGGGGTCTGCACTTTTTTCAGGACGGGGAGCCGCCGTGGCAACTTTCCCGGGGGAATTTTACTGCGCCCAGCCCACTTGTGTATGTAAACGTGCTTGATATGCCTTGGCGCTAGCAAGGAAGGATCTGGCCCTGTTACTTTCACTCTCGGATAAGTATCCAGTTCACCGCGGATAAGGCGGGAAGATAAGTATTTGGTGATCGGCACCAGTAGAGATGAAATGCTACATGCAGACTAAGTTCAGACTTTCAGCGCGGTACAACGAGGAAGGACGCACACCATCCAGAAAGACGTCGATCGGATATGCACCAGAGGACCGTCCCTGTGATTCCATGAACCTAGCGGGCTAGCGGCTACTAACTGTTACATCAGGGTGAGACAAAAGTGCATGCCTATGTTCTGCGCTTTTTCCATGACAGCGTGGCAAGTTTTCCATCGAGCTTTACTGCGCCGCGCCCGGTCCTCCTTCACAAACGTGCCCGGTTTACCTCGGTCCAGCTTTTGTCTCGTTCGATCACTCTCAGGAGAACATTCAGTCCACTCCTTCAATGCCATTGCCATGGAGGATTGCACTCCCTCCGACAGACGGAGTAAGTATCTCTTGGCAGATGGGTTGGTTACGGTCCAAGATTATGTAAAATGCCGGATTTACCAGTTCAACATTTTTTGTTACGTAGATGAGTTCAGAATTATAGTATGGTCAAACAAAGACGCACCCACCAAACATAAAAGAAAAGTGCACTCACCTAGCCGCTACTTCCAGCTACATCAGCTGCTAAAGGATAGCGGTCAAAGCCCACTGCATTTCGTTCTTTCCCCGGCATTTACCATCTGTAAGAAACTATCCTGATTGCCGAGTCAGACGCCTTAGTTTACCACTGGAGTTCGCACTTTGCCTTTGCTTTGACATGTTCGTGCACTGTAACATCGAGAGCGCATCAAACTTACCGTGCGCCTGCATGAACTGTTGTTTCGTCCAGAGACGGCAACCCGCGACGTTGATATGCTTTTGCTTGGTCTTTGGGATTTGGGGTCGTAATCGACGCGATCCATGTCATGTTTTCCAGCAATAATATATCAGCACACGTCCTTACATTAGTAGACTACTACTCCATTAGTGTACAAAACGTAGAGCAGTTCTTTCCGTGGATTGTTACGCCACTCTTGGCTGGATTTTTATCTGATCCTCTGATATGCATAATATACTACGGGTAGCTACGTACCTTCCTTCAACAACGTCCCTTCCTTCGTATATGCATTTCGTGAACGAAATAATTTATCTCCCAACAGAAGAATTACGCAATAATGCGTTTTTATCACGTGTAGTGTTCTTCCTCTTGCTAACTAAGAATATGGGATCAAACATAACTAACGTGTTCACTATTCCTTAGGCAACCCAAAACATATATTGGATCGGTCGATTTCCTCAACAATGCGCCGCGGAGCTCTGAGGCTGAGATGAGAATGGCGTGGCCGGCTGTGGCGCCCACGGTGAGGCCGAGTGTGGACCTCGCCAAAGATGGGGACAATGCGGCTGGCCGTGGCGTCATCAGTAGAGGCGAGGACGGGGGGGGGGGAGAGGGGGAGTGGGGAGCTCCTTTTTAGTTGGTGCGGGTGGGTGGGGTGGGGTGGGGTGGGGGGGAGTGGGGAGTTCCTTTTTAGTTGGTGCGGGTGAATGGGGGGTGAGGGCCTTTTGTTTTCACCTGTTTGTAGGTGGCGATCTCGTCAGAGGCAGAAATGGTGCGGCAAGCAACAACGGACTGCGATGTCGTTACCATCAGAGGAAGAAGATAAACATTGGATGAGAAGAAAACGGTTGGAGGAATAAAAAGAATACCTAACTGCTCATTTTTTTATCCAACGGCTAGGAGTCACTCATTTCAAAAATCAATTGACTGATATTTTTTCGGTTAACTGACTGATAAGTGGTCCCCATAAACAAATGTTCATCTGAATTCGGCTTTTAGTAAAGTACTGGAGATTACATTCATAATGGAGTAAGTTGAGCGCAAATTCCCTTTCGAGGACAACAGTAGTGTTGGTCAACAATATTTGGACCAATACTTTGGCATTTAGCAAGGTAAAAATAGTGGGAAGTGTTGTCTCCAAAGTTCAAAAGGTGGGTAGAATATGCTTTCATCTGCAAGTTTGCTCTTATCATGTTTTTTATACACATGTTTGGTAAAGTGCTTCTTTAATATACTTCAATTACCAATGTCACCTAGCCCATCATACTGCATGGGAACGAACAACACATGTTTGTGATGCTTTTTACTATCGAACAAAAAATATAACCCACAAAGCGTGATGCCAGGTTTAACATATCTGAAAAGGCGAATGTGTTAGGTGTTGACTCACACAAGATGAGTAATTTCCCTATCGGACATAAATGCATCTTCAGACGCATGCATCAAAAGCCCTCCCCATTTGTCCAGGAATAACAGTCATTTTTGCATTTGCATGGATCATTGTGTGGACATTTAACATAGATTGCATGTACACACATACAACATTGTTTCACATAAAAATCATAGCACCTAATTCACATAAACATGGACCTAGGATAGCACATTGGTCTCGCATATAAATCATACAACATTGTTCATTGACAAACCAACCTAGGACATTCATTATAAACATACAATGGTAGTTTACCAGCGTCCAAAGTGAAGGTGGATGTTGTGCCTTGGATTGCAGCGGATTGTTGTTTAGCAAGGGGTTAGGGGGCTAGGCGGCTTAGTGTTTGGATGCCTCGATCCCCTCCTCGAGTTCCTTCGCGTTTCTTCCAGTGGTGGCAATGGGCATCCGTCTTCTTGTAGTCAAGGACCGCTAGAGGATACTGTAGATGACTTGCTCCTCATCGGAGGAGGACACTGCGGCGTGCAAGATCAAAGCACAACACGAGCTAGATGTGTTGAGCAAGCCGGACGCGCCAACGAAGTTGGTTTTGCCGCACGAGCTCACCCCCTATCGCGATGGTGGGGATATTGCACGCGGTCAATCGCGTCCCTTGGCGTCGGGAATATTGCTAGGTGGAGGGCAAGCTCCTCATCGTCCTTCGCCTCGAGAAGCTCCCAACTCATGCTTTCCAACCCCTCCGTCAAAGGCGAAACACTGTGCTGATTGGATCAGCAGCTGGGACATCACTCGACTACTTGATCAACCGCCGAAGAAGTCTGAGTGCATGAGGAAGGAAGGCGTGTCGGACTAGTACACGTCAAATAGCCAAGTTGTCCGTGATCGTGCCCGCCTCTCGGCCCGGCGCTGCTCCTCCGGGGTGCACCCCATGACAGTGGCAGAGGGTGGGTTGGACGGTGCTACGGTTGGGGGCGGAAGGTGGGTTGTATGGCGCTAGGGTTTGGTGAAAAGGCAGAGCAAGCGCGGATAGAATGGAGCATGGGCTGGGGATAAGAAGTTTTTAGGTGGAGCCCATGTGTTCAGTTTGGGTGACATAAGCGCAGCAGAGATCTTCCTTCATTTAAGAAGAAGCCACCGTAAAGAAGAGGAAACACAGCGTTTAAGGGACACCGACTCCCATTATTTTCTCCAGGCATGCTTTGGCTAAATCGACGGAGGCCTAGCTTATTATGTTTCGGGCGTTTAGCTAGCTTAGATAATAAAGAAATCTATCTCTAAAGCGAGATATTGCGAACAGTTTATCCCTTAGATTTTTTTCTTTGTGTCTCGACATATTCGGACTGTGCAGACAAACATACGGGGAGGAAAAAATGGGCTATGCATATGAGATGTCCTATATAAGGGCATATCCAATGGCAACCCGTAAATTTTCTCCCGCATCCATCCGTGAACAGGGGGATCAGTCCGCGGACACGGATGCGGGAGGCCGCCGTCCAACCGTAGTTGCATACATTTTGACTACAACTCGAACCAACCGGACGAAATTCGATCAAAAGGGCGGATTTCATATAAACACGTCCCAATTTCATATAAACATAACGAATTTCATTACATTTACATCAAAGCGGTGCTAGTCCAGCTCTGAAGTTATAATTAATACCTAATCTAAATGGTCGCCAGCGCCCGTTCCTCGTGTCCGGCTAATTAGCCCCGAGAACTAAAGCTTCATGGTCTCCAATTCCACCTCGGCGCTCTCCAATTCCGCCTCTGTAACCTCCGCCTCCGGTGGCCCGGGAAGTGAAGTTGTCCGCCTCCACATCGCCGCCAAGCAACTAATCGGCCCACGATACTGAGCCCACCAAGCTTGACGTCGACAGGAGGGGAAGAGCAGTGGCCTTCCTGGGACACAAGCGGCGGCGACCTACCGTGCACTACTCATCCTTGCTGTCGGTGGAGCCCACGGACGTGCCGGCTTCGTGGTCATCGAGGCGGGGCGCGGACTGGCGATGTCTTCCTCCTCGCCGTCATTCTGGCCGAACACCGCGTCGCCCACATCGTCGCTCTCCTTGTAGGCGGGTGCCACCTCTGGCGATACCGCCAGCGGGCGAGGCGGATCTCGCGGTAGGACTCGAGCAGCACCTCTTGCTCCGCCAGGTCCGCATCCGGGGCGACAGCCCTGCTGGTGGAGAGTTCCTCCTCCGCCTACACGTGCTCTTGCAGGAGGCAGTTGTTATAGGCGGCGGCCTGCGCCTCCTGGAACTGCTCCTCCCACACCATGTTCATGTAATGGGCACGGGCCTCGCCGATGGTCATGGTGCAATGTACCGGCAAGGGTGGTGTGGAGGAGGAGGAGGGTGGCTCTGGTTTGTCGTCGGCAACGTCCTCCATTAGGACCTCGCCGTCCTCCGGTTGCCTGCCGGCCAGCTAGCCTGCAACAATGGCGGCAATCTTCTTCTTATTCGACCTCAGCCCGTCCCAAAGAGCTTTGTCGGGGATGAATCCACGGTAGGAGTGGTGCGGAGAGGGATCATAGGTGCATGACTGAGGCTATGGTCGGGGGAACGGTTTATATAGCAACGGTAGGCAGTAGAGGGACGGACGTGTGGCGCTGGAAGAGACGTCTTGGCAACCATGTGCCATCAATGTGGGCGATAGACGGACGGACGGGCGGCAGTCATGTCGTTTGAACGCGCAGAAGTCACCTGCGACGCTCTCTCAGTTGGCACGCCGCTTCAATGCTGGCGCCAATGAAAGGTCACGTCCGCTCTGGCCAGGCATGAATGCAGACGCTGATGCTCTGAAGCGGCGCTGACCGAAAACGCGTGGGAGGGGGAGGTTTTTTTTGGGAGGCAGGGCGGTCAGAAGAGGGCGTGAGACCGGTCCGGACTCTCGCAAAACCCCCATGGTTGTCTCCGATTTGTGAGAAACATAGTATCCAAACCGCGTCACGGACCTATACAGACCCGCGTTGGATGGCTTTAGCTGTCCGAACAACACGGTTCAGACACATGTCGGAGGTTTGGGGGCGTTGGAGATACTCACGTAAAGAGACGACAACTTCGGTCTTGTTCAGTTGTTCTACGGGAGATGATGAAAGAAGCATCATGAGCGCATGAAAATCCGAAGCATCCTTGAATATGTTTGCACGTAGACCAGAGGCGACAGCGTTGTTACATGGTTGTTGAGAGGTTCAACGTACCCATAACAAGAGAGAATGTTTCAGCAGGACTGACGAAGATACCATCTGTTACTTGACTGAATAAACATGAGAGTGAATTCCGGTTTTTACCCCTTATTTTGAAAATTTTGACAGCATTTACCTCATCTAACGTGAATTCATCCATTTTACCCTATTTAGCGAAATTGTTGCCACAATTTACCCTGTTTAATTTTTTTGTGTGTGTTATCATCAGCGGATCCCAATTATCTGGTCCAGCTAGCACGTCAGATTGACGGTTTTCTCCTTGCTGAACGTGTCCTTGTAGCTTCTCCCGACCAGTCCGGCCTGATATGAGCTCACCAGATCAGGTCGCTCATGTCCAATGCACAACGCTCGAGTTGGGCCACACCATGTTGGCCTTCATTATTCACTGCACACATCACTCGTATTAATTCCTTCCAATCACACACACAATCCTGCCCCAAACTACTGCCTCCTTTGCTAGGATGGGGCAGGATGACGTAGCCGACGAACGGCAGGCAATGGGTGGCAGCCGGTATATGACATGTCTTCTCCACTCCCATATGCATGACCGCATTCCCAGTTTCTCACCCTTGGTAGTTAGGTTTGAAGAAGTATTCTGATAAGATGACTGAACTTGATTAGCATGACATGTTACCATTGAATAAATTACAGGAGAAATTGTTAATGATATAATCTGAAATCATGTATGTTTTTCTTCAGTATTATCATATATAACTTTAAGTATGGATGATTCTGTGGATCAGATTAAAGTGATGTAAATATATGCATGACTTTGTGGATCAGATTAAAGTGGTGTAAATATACTGATATAATATGAAATCATGTATTTTCGAGCAAGCCTGGCGGGAGCGTGCAGCGGAAGCTTGGACGGGCGATGCATCAATTGGGGGTGAGCAACACAAGCGAGAAGCGACTCGAGGCGAGTGGCTGACTCGAGCGCTGTGTGTTGGACACGACATGAGCGGCCTTCATCGGGCCGGGCCAGTCAGGAGAAGCTGCGCGGCCCAGTTCAGCGGTGAGAAAAATAGCCAAAAAAAACTACTGATGTGGCATGCCAGCTGGACCAGACAATTGTGACACACAAATCAGAACGCTCACAAAATTTTAAACGGGGTAAATTATGGCAACAGTTTTGCTAAATGAGGTAAAACGGATGAAAACTCGCTAAATGGAGTAATTAGTGTCAAAAATGTCAAAATAGGGGGTAAAAGCCGGAATTCACTCTAAACATAACGACGGCTTCCCATCCCCGGTCCCTGTTCCATGCATGAGCAAACTACGTACAGAAGATGAAAATATATTCACCTACTTACTAGTTCGACATATTTTTATGCAACGTGATGACCAATTGGGTCTCGTTCTACGGAAAGAAAATCTGTTCAAAAGCCTCAACCGACACATGAACCTTTGTCTTGCTGAAGATGGCCGCATTCAGACTCAACTACACCACAAACCGAAACCTACCCCGAACTTATAGCCCGATGACGTTGACCGAGAAGATCTGAAGTTATTTTTAGATAATAAAGAAGATCTTGTGTTTGAATAACGTACAGGTTGCGAAACAAAAGAGGCAAAGGGGTCTGGCCTCAGGTACAGCTATTGTGGACAATTCCATGTGGCCCGGCTGCTCGCTGGCGTACTACGTGGAGACTGAAGAAAACCTACAACAGCTTCTTGTCGACCAAGCTAAAAAGTTTATCCTACGTGGAGACTGAAGACAACCTACAACAACCTCTATGCAGATGGTCTTTGCATACGCGGAGCGTGTGGAAGAGCATGTTCTTGATAGCCCATAAATATAGAGGATCGCGTCTTTGATAGTATTCGCGACAATCCCAACACATCATAGATTCAAGAATTGTCGGGTCAGCAGTTTCGGATACAACCAAGGCCAAGGAGACCAAGAAAACACCACTACTATCTCTGCAGAGCGCAGCTGCAACTCCTCGATCACCAGCTCTAGAAAAAAAAGACCATTGGCATGGATCTTCACCAAACCTGCACCAGGTTATTCCATGCTTGCCTTGAATTGGAACCAGTCCATGTGGGTGCACCACCGGCTTTCACTGATCGTTGTAAGGCTTCCATCTCAGTAATGAAGCTAGTCACAAAGGAATGAGTAGCATGGGGGCTCTGTAGCACACGCCTTCATGGATAGCATTTTGTCTAACTCTCCATATTGACCATAGTGTGACAACCAGCTCTATAAGCTGCTTGTGTGGTAAGATCTCTATCATAGCTAGAATCCAGCCTTTAGCATTTGGCTTCCTCATGGTCTGAATACGATCAACCACCTCTCCATCAGCTAATGCCCAGACGCACCTTGACATTGAGCACTCCAGGAGGGATTGCCGCTATGAATCCTGTGCACCGCATAGTTGACACTTGTCATCGTCTGCCATGTTTCCATGGTGGCGGACATCCTCTGTTGGGATAGAACAACTGGCCAGTCTCCAAAGGAAATTTTAGATTTTGCCAAGAACTTGAACGGACCATAGCGAAGTCCACGCCTTCACGTCTTCTTCGTAATTTGACCTTCCTGCATTGTTTGAGCCAGTCCCCTCTCCTTCTCTTCGTATCTACCAACATACGGTACGCCGACCTGACTGTGAAACTGCCATTTTTCTCATAATTCCAAGCCCAAGAATCCTCCATGTTCCTAGTACACAATGGAATACACCTGAATTGTATTACATTCGGTGCAAAAAATAACTTATTGTAACAGGTCATCTATCCACTTAGCGCTAGTGTGATATTTTAGTTCATTGATTGTAGTTGGGGGATTATTTGATAGACATGTTATCGGTCTCATCATCACCATGTTGGACAACCAGTTGTGCTCCCAAATCAACATGGAACGCCCATTCCCGATCCTCCCGATAAGACCTTGGCAAAGGGCATCCCTGCCATCTATAATTGCGTGCCACACCTGCGATGGCTTGGTCCCCAGTTTTGCCGATAGGATAGTCTCATTGGGGAAATAGATAGCTTTGAGGATTTAAGCACTTAACGATTGTAGATTCTGTAGTAGGCGACATGACTGTTTGGCAAGAAGAGCCAAGTTGAATAGCTCGAATCTCGAAACCCTAGACCTCCCATAAATTTGCCTGTAGAGGGAAAATAGGTGAGGCGGCACCTGAAGGACGGTGTAAATGGGCCAGCGCATTCACACAACCTCACTTGAGTTGAGTTTTTCTTTCTTTTTTTATTTAGCTTTCCTATTTTATTTTTCTCGGAAAAACAATTGTTGGATCTCGTTTATGGAGCTAAAAATATAAAAAATTATATTAAAATAAATAAAACATATATATTTTTATAAAATGTTCAATGCTTATATAAGAAAATATGTCATTCAGAAAAAATAGTTCGCCGTTTATGAAAAATGTTCACTGTATATTTAAAAAAATACCATATAGTATAAAAATGTTCAACATATATTAAAAATAGTTCACCATATAGAAAAAATGTTCACGATATATTAAACAAACGTTCATTGTATATTTTAAAAATGTTCAGTGCATATTCGAAGAATGTTCACCTGTATATTAGAACATGTTTATAGTATAGAAAATTATATAAAGAAAAAAACAGAGAAGAAAAACCAAGAATAAAATCCCAAATAAAAATAAAATAAATCCCGAAGGGAAAAAGGGAATGTTGAAAACATAATAGGGAAACGAAAAAACATCACAACAGAAAACAAACCGAAATCACTAATTAAGGAGTACTCGTTGAAAAGAACACTCCACTTTCTCATGTTGCGACAAGTGGCGTACATGCAGCGCGCCACTTGTCGCAACCTGGGAGTTTTCCCTTTTTTCGTAGATTCGTTTATTCAAAACGTTTTATTTTTTAAACCGTGCGTCCAAATCTTGAACTGTTTTCATCATTGGATTCCTCGCGTCGAGATCTTCAAAACTAGATCACATGTTGATAGGTTTTGATGAACTTTTTTAATGAAAAAAACCGGGTGAAAAAATCGAACCGGGAGCACGGTTTTTTCCCTTTTCGAAAGAGGCACGCCCGTGCCTCTCGTGAAATCACATCCGTGCCTCTTTGTGGAAGCAAAACCGTGACTCTCGTGGAAGGAAAAAACAGAAAACACGTTTTTTTCGTTTCTGAGAGGCACGACCGTGACTCTTGCGAAAGCACAGCCGTGCCTCTCGTGAAAGCAAAACCGTGACTCTCGCGAAAAAACAGAAAACACGTATTTTTTTCCCTTTCTAAGAGGCACGGCCGTGACTCTCACGAAAGCACAACCGTGCCTCTCGCAGAAGTAAAACCGTGACTCTCACGAAAGAAAAAAAACAGAAAACACATTTTGTTTTTCCCTTTCCGAGAGGCACGGCCGTGACTCTCGCGAAAGCACAACCGTGCCTCTCGCGGAAGCAAAACCGTGACTCTCGCGAAAGAAAAAAAAGAAAACACCTTTTGTTTTTCCCTTTCCGAGAGGCAAGGCCGTGACTCTCGCAATAACACAACCGTGCCTCTTGCGGAAGCAAAACCATGACTCTCGCGAAAGAAAAAAAACCCAGAAAACACGTTTTTTTCGTTTCCGAAAGGCACGGCCGTGACTCTCACTAGAGCACAACCGTGCCTCTTTGCGAAAAAAACCGTGACTTTCGTGAAAGGAAAAAAAAGAAAACGTGTTTTTTTCATGTAAAATTTTTTTTTATCGAAAAGCTAAGGAAGACCGGGAGAAAACCAAAACGTCGAAAAAAGCAGGAAAAAAACCGTTTAAAAAGCCGAAAACGCGTGCAGAAAAATAAAAAAACAAAATCCGAAGGGAACGTCCAGAGCGCGACACGTGGCGAATGGCTGAGAGCGCGTCAAGTGGCGCTGATCGTTACGAGGCTCCCGAAGGAGGGCTCGTTAACTAGTTGCTCCCCAAACCGAAATCACTCACTAGGCCGGCCCAACTTGATTCCCACGCAGGCGTCATCTCGCCTATTTTCCGCTTGCAGGCGGCAAATAAGGACTTAAGCGCCGGCTGGCGCATCAGTGCTGGTGAGCCAGGTTAGCGAGCAGTGGCCCAAGCTAGCGCTCGCTCGCTCGCTCGAAGTTGGAGGAAAGGATTTCAGGTTAAAAAAAAGAACCTTTTTTATCCAGTTTTCTATAAATTAATACTTTTATAGTTTGAAAATGTGTCCCTATATTTTAAAATTTTCAATGAATTACGAAAAATGTTCGGATTTTTCTAAAAAAATATACTGAATTTATAAAACAGTATTTACAAACTTTAAAAATGTTGTAGAATTTTAATACAATTTTAAAATTGCTAGTTTGGAAAAATTCACGATTTTTTTTAAATCGCAACTCTTTGACTAGTGATCGAATAATACAAATTTGGCAAATCCTCAGTCTGAAGTTAGAGCAAGCCTGGTAGAGTTTTACCGTAGGTATGACATGAAGATTACCTCAAGATAAATATGACCTAGAAGCTAATTGCATCGATTCGATGCCCAGGTGCATCTGCACCTGAGCGTGAACATTAAGTTCATTTGAAAATTGCAAAAAAAATGACTTTTTTGGTGTGAAATACTCTAATGCATGATGTGCTTTCAAAAGATCATGTTGTTTGGGCATTCGAGGAGGCCGTGGTGAAAAAGATAAAAAAATCATGTGCCTACAGAAAAATCATTTCTGCACGTCGGGGATGCCACGATGGCCTTCCGGGGACCCAACTGGCGGTGGCCTCCCGAGTTCTACTTCTCAATAATGGTGGCAGGCGCTGACGTACTGGCCGCCACCTCGTTGATCTCCACGAAGCTGGCTTCTTTTTTCGCCGGCAGTGCGAGGTACCGCGAACATTGACAGCAGATGGCACGGTCGCAAACACGGGATGAGTGGTACGACACGGCGCCGTCCACGGCAACCATGGTGCCATGCCGTTATGCTCCCCCGCGTGCCGGCCTGGAGAAACTCGCCACTCCTTGGCAAGCTGCTGAACCAACCGCCGGCTTGGAGCGGCCACGTCCGCGACCTGGCCTGCAGTGGCCTGGTAGAGAGTTGCCTGGCTCGTATCTAGTAGGCTCGGAAGGCCACCCAGTTGACTGGTATGCTGGAAAACTCCCTGCTCGCTGGATGCCATCACTAGTAGAAAAACGACTTTTAGTACCGGTTCGTAAGGACAACCGGTACTAAAGGGTGGACATTAAAGGTCCCCCTTTAGTCCCGGTTCAGCACGAACCGGGACCAAAGGCCCACCACGTGGCACGAGGCGCGCCGTGGTCTTGGGAACCTTTAGTCCCGGTTGGTGGATTTTTCTGGGCCGGCGCGGTCTGCATACGACTAGAAACTCAACCTCTAGTTGGGCCAGGATGCAGGCCCGTACGGCCCAGTAAGCCCCACAGGGCAGGAGACTTGCAATAGGCCCACAAAGGCCTGCTTAGAGAGGAGCTCGACACGGTAGCCGCGGCGGGGTTTATAAACCGGTGCGAGCTCCTCTCAACTAGTGAGGTGGGACTAAACATTATGCACTGCGGGTGACAGCGCACCACCTTTAATACCGGTTGATGGCTTCAACCGGTACTAAAGGGGGGGGGGGGGGGGGGTCTTTAGTACCGGTTGGAGTCACCAACCCGTACTAAAGGCCACCACCTTTAGTACCGGTTGGAGCCACCAACCCGTACTAAAGGGGGGGGGTCTTTAGTACCGGTTGGAGCCACCAACCTGTACTAAAGGCCACCACCTCTTTAGTACCGGTTTGTGTCACGAACCGGTACTAAAGGTTCGCCATGAACCGGTACTAATGAGCGCCGCCCGCCTAGCCGTTAGAACCGGCACTATTGGTCACATTAGTGCCGGCTCAAATACAAACCGGGACTAATGAGCTGAATATTTGACCCTTTTTCTACTAGTGCATGGGGAGTACGGAAAAAATGATGCAAGGAGATTTGGGGGGGTGTGTGCGTTTTTTGCGTGATGTCCAGCATTATTTAAATAGCGGGCGTACGTAAGGAGCTAGCTTGCATTGTGTTTAATGTCGGCGGACTTGCGAACGGACGTTTGACCGAAATAGATTTCTCGGCACACGGGCGAGTTTAATGGAGGCAGGCGGGAACTCTGTAGCCGTTTGAATGTGGCGAGGAGACTTGTTCAGTCTGGCGGGCGGCACTCTCTCGGCCGATGCGCCGCTTCAAAGCTGACAATGAAAGGTCACTTCTGCTCTGGGCCGGTGTCAATGCGGAATGGCCATTGTACAACGACATTAATGCGGGTAGCCGGCGTTCGAAGGGAAACCACGCGGGCGAGCGAGGAAGGTTTTCGATGGGCAAGGGTTGCCACTTGTTAGATGCGGATGTGGCAACGGTTCGGACGCCCACAGAACACTCCCATATTATCTTCGATTTACCGGAAAAAGCACATCCAAGACGATCTGCGAACCGATACAAGATCATGTTAAATGACAAAACCCGTCTGAAGCTGTTCAAATAGCCAAATGGTTGCGGGTGGTACCGAGCCACCGCCTCCACCGTTTCGTCAGTGCTCCAACCGTTTCCACCGCACCCGCGTTTCCGCAATGCGCCTGCGCCGCCGCGACATGTCACGTCGTTGCGGGCTTTGTCTCGCCTCCACCCTCGTCACCACAACTGTCCGCGGCTCCGTCTCAGCCCGTCGCCACTGTGGCAGAAGCTAAATGGGCTGGGTCGTCGCCGCGGGATGGTGCACGTAAGCATGAGCGGTATATTCCGGCAAACAAAGAACAATGAGCGCTACTAGTATATGGGATTCAGTTGAACATGACCTATAAAGTGCAATATGATGTCTAATCCACAACTAATGGCACTCTAATCATAATCAGTATAAACCCTAATTCCAGGCTCACTCATTCCCCCCCACAGTTTGTGCAGTTTACACAAAGAAGAGGAGGAATCCAATCATCTAACCCTCTTGGACGTGTAGTTCTTGGCAAGGGCAACAAAGACGGCAAAGTTGAGCAAAGTGATGGCGACAACGAGCACGAAGTAGTAATCCAGGTGCCCGTCATCCAGTTCCGGTGGAAACCATCCCGTCCTGCCCCCAGCCGAGGTGACGGTCGCCACCAGCGTCACCAGCTGCGAATTGATCAGATTCCCGAGCGAGATGGACAGGAAGTAGAACGCCGTCGACGCGCCCCTCATCGTCTCCGGCGATTGGTCGTAGAAGAACTGCATCTGCCCCACGGAGAGCGACGCGTCCGAGACCGCCATCACGACGTACTGCGGCAGCAGCCACGCTATGCCCATTTGGGCCGCCTCCTGGCCCCCGGCCATCCGCAGCCTGCGCGCCTCGGTGCACGCGGCCACGGCCACCGCCCCGGCCGCCGTCGCGTGCCCGAGCCCCATGAGCTGCAGCGGCGTGAACGCCACGGATGGCGCGACGGCCCTGTTGTAGAGCGTGACGTAGGCGGCGACGAGCACCGTCTCGATGGACGTCAGCGACGCGGCCGGGACGGACGCGGCGCCGCCCGCGATGTGGGAGTCCGTCTTGGTGCCCTGCTGCACGAACGTCGTCTGCGCCTGCGTGTTGGCGACGAAGTAGATGGCCGAGGTGAGCCATATCGGGATCAGCCGCAGCAGAGTCTTGAGCTCCTCCACCTGGGTCACCGTGCACAGCCTCCATGCCCGGTTCAGGTCGCCGTCTTCCAAGTCCTCGGCCGTGACAATGGCAGCCTTGTCCAGGCACCTGACGGACGGACACTAGCAGAGCATTTAGTCTGAAACTCTGATTAAAATCAAGATTTTCATGCCTCATAGGATCTACCTGAACTGTTCGGTGTGGTGCAATCGTTCGTGCAGGGGATGCAGCAACGGGTTCTTGACACCATCCTCCTCGTACAGTTCTGTGGCGTCCTCAGGCACCGTCAGGTTTACCTTGCGAGAGAACGCCACCAGCACTTGGAGCACGCCTTTCATCGGGCTGCCCGCCGGAGGCACCATCCGGTACATGGGCGCCGTCGCCGCGAGGCAGACGACGGCGACCGCGACGAACGACGCGCAGATTCCGTACCCGAGCCCCCAGCTCACCTTGTCCTCGACCCAAACCAGTAACGTCCCCGCGGTCAGCATGGCCACGTTGGCCACCGCGTAGTACCAGCTGAAGTAGGACGCCTTCGCCTCCCGTCCCGACGTGTTCTTGTCATCGTCGTCGTCGAACTGCTCCGCGGCAAACGAGATGAAGACGGCCTTGGACGCGCCGATCCCGATGCCGCACAGGTATATGCCCGAAAAGAAGACTAGGTCTTGGCTAAGCGTCGCCGGTGCGCAGTACACGCCCGGGGAGCACGGCGGTGGCCTCAGAGACGGCAGCGTAGCTGACATGGTGACCATGGCCATTCCCTGTTGATTTCTAGTTGTTCGTCAGAGAAGCAGAGTGCCAACCGGCGGTAATGCAGAGGGTCGATCACTTACGACGACAGAAATGCAGAGGCCGATCAAAACCGTCTTGCATTTTCCCCAGTAGGAGTCGGCGACGGCGGCGCCGAGAAGGGGCATGAGGTAGCTGACCCCAGCCCAGGAATTCACGGCCGTCACATTGGATGCGCTGTCTCCATGGAGAACATCCTGAAGATACACTATCAAGTTCAGGTAGACCCCGTAGAAAGCACTGACCTCCAGGAACTGCAGGCCTGGCGCACATCAACATGAATTTTGTTAGCTGATTCAGGTCGGTCTTCAATATCAGTACTCATAATCAGACCGAAATAATTCCAACGATTAATGGCCTGGAATTAATTCAACCTTTGGAACTACTGCATATATAGAACTGACGGCTTATGCTAATTCACTTGTCTAGAAACTCACACAAGATGACTCTGAGCGCCTTATCAGAGCAGGGACCGGCGGCCTTGTGCACCTCATGCTCCCGAGCTTCCGAACCAGACGCCTGGGCCTGGCATAGCAATTGAAAGCTCAGAATTCACACGCGTTTGCATGTTTTAGCAGAAGTTACTGGTATCCCCCTTTTACTGCCTTTGTGCGCACAGGAATCGTTGAGCGTGGTAGGCCACACCGACGGCGCAGGCTGGCTCGAGGTTGCAGCTGCAGGGAGGCACCGGGCGCGGCGGCTCCGACGCCCCTGAATCGGGCCTCCCGCAATAGGGCGCAAGCCTCCTGACCTCGATCCGATCGATACGGCAGCTAACTAGTACGTACTATAGTTACAAGCTTCTACGTACCACGTCGTCCGCTAAGATCGGCGTCCTTAAGCTCCCACGGCGATCGGCGTCCATGCCGCCGGCGTTCTTCCTCCCGGCAGGAACGGGACGCCGTGGATTTGAGGGGGAGGTAGCGTGGGGGATAACTGTCCAAAAATAATCTAAAATCTGGAGATCATTGCTTTCAGCGACCGGTGCAGCCATTGCTTTCACTACTGTGCTGGGGGACGGTATCTTCAGATTTTCTTTTTGAATTTTTTCCTTCTTCGATGGAGTGCGTCTTGGAGGTGACGTTTAGACTTAAAAAAAATGTATAAACCGTAGACATGCACCACTTGTATTTATAAGATAGTGACAATACAGCCAAGAAACGCAACGCACACAAGCAACAGAAAGCAAAGATGATACAAGTGCTTGTACCATTGCATACCGCCCTATCCGCAACTACCAAGCACCCATCGCCGTTGTCGGAGAAGGAGAGCATCAGAAATTGGTTCACATCTTTTTTTCCTTTTTTGCGGAAAAGTTGGTCCACGTCTTAACCCTGAAGAAACCCCTAGTCAGAAGGCGTTAACGAGTCGCGATAGACACCGACCAGGAAAGACTCGATCTAACGCGATGAGCTCTGTGAGCCTCTTCAATGGCGACTTATCATTTTACCTAGTGTTGCCGCAAAAATGTATGCTTTGATTTTTATTAGCTTCTCTCTGACATGGCATCTATAACCTTAAGCCGTTTGATTTCGAGGAATTCGAGCTTCTCTACATGGGCCGCGAAGCAAAGTAAGTAGCGCATCTCTGCGCAAGGCAAGCTCTAAGGGTGAGTGTTAGTCAATGCTTTGATGTAATACCTGGTTTCCTGATAGCATCTTTGCTATCGGATTGTAATTCGAACATTTCATCATAAAGGCCGAATTATAAAAAGCAGCTTCGCATCGGACAGCTCAGATGATGCCTACGGCAACATCGAGCGAGAACATCTTTACTGTTTGGGAGTACAACTACAGTGCGACAGTCAAATTGGTAAATGGGTCGCAGGGTTATAGGTGAATGGAGACAGGACAATGCTGACAACTACTAGTAGCAAAGCTGCAAAGGAGAGGGGCTAATCTCACTATTACACCGGACATGCCGGATTGCGAGGAAGGGCTGAAACAACGCCGGACTGACTCGCCGCACTAGCAGTCTCTGAGACGCATGCATGCAGGAAAATTCAAACCCCAGGTCGACATACATTAGGGTGAAGGAAATATGCCCTAGAGGCAATAATAAAGTTGTTATTTTATATTTTTTTATTCATGATAAATGTTTATTATTCATGCTAGAATTGTATTGACCAGAAAGCTTAATACATGTGTGAATACATAGACAAACACTATGTTCCTAGTGAGCCTCTACTTGACTAGCTCGTAGATCAAAAATGGTTCAGGTTTTCTAACCATGGACATGAGTTGTCATTTGATAACGGGATCACATCATTAGGATAATGATGTGATGGACAAGACCCATTCGTTAGCTTAGCATAATGATCGTTCAACTTTACTACTATTGCTTTCTTCATGTCAAATACATATCCCTTCGACTATGAGATTATGCAACTCTCGAATACCGGAGGAATGCCTTGTGTGCTATCAAACATCACAACGTAACTGAGTGATCATAAAGTTTCTCTACAGGTATCTCCGAAGGTGTTTGTTGAGTTGGCATAGATCGAGATTAGGATTTGTCACTCTGAATATCGGAGAGGTATCTCTGGGCCCTCTCGGTAATACACATCATAAGCTTGCAAGCAAACGACTAAGGAGTTGGTCACCAGGTGATGTATTACGGAACGAGTAAAGAGACTTGCCGGTAACGAGATTGAACTAGGTATGCAAATACCGACGATGGAATCTCGGGCAAGTAACATACCAATAGACAAAGGGAATAACATATGTTGTCATAACGGTTCGACCGATAAAGATCTTCGTAGAATATGTAGGAGCCAATATGAGCATCCAGGTTCCGCTATTGGTTATTGACCGGAGAGGTGTCTCGGTCATGTTTACATAGTTCTCGAACCCGAAGGGTCCGCACGCTTAACGTTTGATGGCGATATTGTATTATATGAGTTATGTGATTTGGTGACCAAATGTTGTTTAGAGTCCCGGATGAGATCACAGACATGACGAGGAGTCTCGAAATGGTCGAGAGGTAAAGTTTGATATATAGGAAGATAGTATTCGGACACCGGAAGTGTTCCAGAGTGTATCAGGTATTTATAGGAGAACCGGAGGGGTTACCGGAACCCTCGGGGGGAATATATGGGCCATATGGATCATGAGAGGGGAGCAGACCATCTCACAAGGGGTGGCACGCCCCCTATGGCATGTGGCCGACTTGGAGAAGGAAAGGGGGGGGGGGTTGGCCACCCTTCCTTTCTCTCTTCCCCTTTCCTTTCTTCTCCGGTAAAATAAGGAAGGGGGCCGCCACTTGGGGAAACCCCAAGTAGGATTCAGATCCTACTTGGGGCGCCCCCTGGCTGCCTCTCCTCCCCTCCCACCTATATATATATGTGGGGAGGGGGCGCCTAGAGCACACAACATAAATTGTTAGCCGTGTGCGGTGCCCCCCCTCCATAGTTTACACTTCCGGTCATATTCTCGCGGTGCTTAGGCGAAGACCTGCGCAGATCACTTCACCATCGCCGTCACCACACCTCGTGCTGACGGAACTCATCTACTTCCTCGACGTCTTGTTGTATCAAGACGACAAGGGACATCACCGAGCTGAATGTGTGCAGAACTCGGAGGTGTCGTATGTTCAGTGCTTGATCAGTTGGATCTAGAAGAAGTTCGACTACATCAACCGCGTTGTCAAACGCTTCCACTTTCGGTCTTCGAGGGTACGTAGACATGAAGGAAATATGCCCTAGAGGCAATAATAAAGTTGTTATTTTATATTTCCTTATACCATGATAAATGCTTATTATTCATGCTAGAATTGTATTAACCGGAAACTTGATACATGTGTGGATACATAGACAAAACACTGTGTCCCTAGTAAGCCTCTACTAGACTAGCTCGTTAATCAAAGATGGTTAAGTTTCCTAACCATAGACATGTGTTGTCATTTGATGAACGAGATCACATCATTCTACCCATCCGTTAGCTTAACATATTGATCGTTCAGTTTAATTGCTATTGCTTTCTTCATGTCAAATACATATTCCTTCGACTATGAGATTATGCAACTCCCGGATACCGGAGGAATACCCTGTGTGCTATCAAACATCACAATGTAACTTGGTGATTATAAAGATGTTCTATAGGTATCTCCGAAGGTGTTTGTTGGGTTGGCATAGATCGAGATTAGGATTTGTCACTCCGAGTATCAGAGAGGTATCTTTGGGCCCTCTTGGTAATACACAACATAAGAAGCCTTGCAAGCAAAGTGACTAATGAGTTTGTTACAGGATGATGTATTACGTAATGAGTAAAGAGACTTGCCGGTAACGAGATTGAACTAGGTATGAAGATACCGACGATTGAATCTCGGGCAAGTAGCATACCGATGACAAAGGGAATAACATATGTTGCCATTACGGTTCGACTGATAAAGATCTTCGTAGACTATGTAGGAACCAATATGAGCATCCAGGTTCCGCTATTAGTTATTGACCGGAGAGGTGTCTCGATCATATCTACATAGTTCTCAAACTCGTAGGGTCCGCACACTTAACGTTTGATGACGATTTTGTATTATATGAGTTATGTGATTTGGTGACCGAATGTTGTTCGGAGTCCCAGATGAGATCACGGACATGACGAGGAGTCTCGAAATGGTCGAGAGGTAAAGATTGATATATAGGACGATAGTATTCGGACACCAGAAGTGTTTCGGATTGTATCGGGTACATATCGGACTACCGAAGGGGTTACCGGAACCCCCGGGAGGTTAATGGGCCACATCGGCCAAAGGAGAGGGGGCACTATTGGGTTTCGTAGTAATTTCAAAAAATTTCCTATGCACTCGCAAGATCATGGTGATGCATAGCAACGAGAGGGGAGAGTGCTGTCTACGTACCCACGCAGACCGACTGCGGAAGCGTTGACACAACGTAGAGGAAGTAGTCGTACGTCTTCACGATCCAACCGATCAAGCACCGAAACTACGGCACCTCCGAGTTCGAGCACACGTTCAGCTCGATGACGATCCCTGGACTTCGATCCAGCAAAGTGTCGGGGAAGAGTTCCGTCAGCACGACGGCGTGGTGACGATCTTGATGTACTACAGCAGCAGGGCTTCGCCTAAACTCTGCTACAGTATTATCGAGGACTATGGTGGCTGGGGGCACCGCACACGGCTAAGGAATAGATCACGTGGATCAACTTGTGTGTTCTAGGGTGCCTCTACCTTAGTATATAAAGGACCAAAGGGGGGAGGCTGGCCGGCCACAAGGGGCGCGCCAGGAGAGTCCTACTCCCTCCGGGAGTAGGATTCCCCCCCCCCAATCCTAGTTGGAATAGGATTCCTCGGGGGGGGGGGGGAAGAGAGAGAGGGGGCCGGCCACCTCTCCTAGTCCTAATAGGACTAGGGGAGGGGGGAGGCGCGCAGCCCACCTTGGGCTGCCCCTTTCTCCTTTCCACTAAAGCCCACTAAGGCCCATATGGTTCCCGGGGGGTTCCGGTAACCTCCCGGTACTCCGGTAAAATCCCGATTTCACCCGGAACACTTCCGATATCCAAACATAGGCTTCCAATATATCAATCTTTATGTCTCGACCATTTCGAGACTCCTCGTCATGTCCGTGATCACATCCGGGACTCCGAACTAACTTCGGTACATCAAAATGCATAAACTCATAATATAACTGTCATCGTAACCTTAAGCGTGCGGACCCTACGGGTTCGAGAACAATGTAGACATGATCGAGACACGTCTCCGGTCAATAACCAATAGCGGGACCTGGATGCCCATATTGGCTCCTACATATTCTACGAAGATCTTTATCGGTCAGACCGCATAACAACATACGTTGTTCCCTTTGTCATCGGTATGTTACTTGCCCGAGATTCGATCGTCGGTATCCAATACCTAGTTCCATCTCGTTACCGGCAAGTCTCTTTACTCGTTCCGTAATACATCATCCCGCAACTAACTCATTAGTTGCAATGCTTGCAAGGCTTAAGTGATGTGCATTACCGAGAGGGCCCAGAGATACCTCTCCGACAATCGGAGTGACAAATCCTAATCTTGAAATACGCCAACCCAACATGTACCTTTTGAGACACCTGTAGAGCACCTTTATAATCACCCAGTTACGTTGTGACGTTTGGTAGCACACAAAGTGTTCCTCCGGCAAACGGGAGTTGCATAATCTCATAGTCATAGGAACATGTATAAGTCATGAAGAAAGCAATAGCAACATACTAAACGATCGGGTGCTAAGATAATGGAATGGGTCATGTCAATCAGATCATTCACCTAATGATGTGATCCCGTTAATCAAATAACAACTCTTTGTCCATGGTTAGGAAACATAACCATCTTTGATTAACGAGCTAGTCAAGTAGAGGCATACTAGTGACACTCTGTTTGTCTATGTATTCACACATGTATTATGTTTCCGGTTAATACAATTCTAGCATGAATAATAAACATTTATCATGAAATAAGGAAATAAATAATAACTTTGTTATTGCCTCTAGGGCATATTTCCTTCAGGCACACCAGCTCACAAGGGGCTGTCGCACCCCTCCTAGGCCGTCGGCCGAGTGGGAGAAGGAAAGGGGAGAGTCGGCCTCCCCCTTCCTTTCTTCTCCCCTCTTCCCCCCCCTCCGGCAAAAGGAAAGGGGAAAATTGGACTAGGGCCCCAAGTAGGATTCCTCCTACTTGGGGCTCCCCAAGGCTTCCCCTCCCCCTCCCACCTATATATAGGGTGGGGAGGGGGTGAGGGAGTCCTGGATTAGGGGGTTCCCGGGCGTCCGGGCTATGTGATGTGGGCCGGACTGGTGGGTCATGAAGATACAAGATAGAAGGCTTCCCCCGTGTCCGGATGGGACTCTCCTTGGCGTGGAAGGCAAGCTTGGTGTTTGGATATGAAGATTCCTTTCTCTGTAAACCGACTCTGTGCAAACCCTAGCCTCCTCCGATATCTATATAAACCGGAGGGTTTAGTCCATAGAGGCAGTCATAACCCTACAGGCTAGACATCTAGGGTTTAGCCATTACGATCTCGTGGTAGATCAACTCTTGTAACCCCTATACTCACCAAAGTCAATCAAGAAGGACGTAGGGTTTTACCTCCATCAAGAGGGTCCGAACCTGGGTAAACATCGTGTCCCCTGCCTCCTGTTACCTTCGATCCTTAGACGCACAGTTCGGGACCCCCTACCCGAGATCTGCCGGTTTTGACACCGACATTGGTGCTTTCATTGAGAGTTCCTCTGTGCTGTCGACAAAGGATTCGATGGATCTTTCGATCAATAATGATACTATTTCGGGGGAGATTCCCCCTCGGGCCAAATTTTCATATTCGGCGGCTTCGCGCTACGTGCCAACTCGATTGCCCACCTCGAGCATATCACCAGCTACGCCCCTGGTCATCAGATCAGTTTCAGGAACTTTAACTATGTCACTGATATCCGAGGATATTTTATCTCCGAAGGGTTCACAGCCCCAATTACCGCTCTGGCCTTAGATCCGGAGAAGGCCAACAGGTCCGAAGACGGGAGTCTAGAGCCCGCCGGACTCTCTGCACTTATGGAGCTTGCTGCCGGAGAAGCACCAGACACTCCACCGGACTCTAGGTTCGAACTCTCGAGGTTCATGTCAGGCGGGCGCCGCCAGGAGACTCCGACTCCGGACAGCCCCACAGACTCTCGTTTCTCTGTCCAACCCTCACCTTTAAACGAGGCCCTGGACTTAATGCGATCACTCACCATTACGGAAGGATCGCTTCCGAACTATGCCCAGCCCAGACTAGGGGCTGAGAGCGGGGAATTTTGCTTCCCATCCACCACCCACTTCATAGCCACCGTCAAAGATTTAACTGAGATGTTGGATTACGCCTCCGAAGATATCGATGGTATGGACAACGATGCTGGAGACGAACAAGGCCAAAACCCTCTGTTTTACCGGACGATGGATGGCCACCTCCACATATGACGTGTACATGGTGGACACACCTAAAGAGGATGGCAACACTGGCAAGGAGAATCCGGTTGAGGACAAGCCTGCCGAAGCCCCTTTGAAGCGTCGACGTTAGCGTCGCCGCTCAAAATCGCGTTGCGACAAAGACGAGAATACCGACACCAAAGACAATAATACTTCGGAGAATGCCAAAGACCCTGAAGCCCCTGTAGAGCCAACATCCGAACAGGATGATTGGGAGGATGGGCAGGTAAACCCTGATGATCTTGTCGAGAATGGGGGCTTGGAGGATAGTAACTACCTACCAACCTCCAAAGAAGATATGAGCCTCGGTGACGAAGATTTCATCATGTCGGAGGAACCCCTCGAACAAGAGCGCTTTAAGCACCGGCTAATCGCCACTGCAACAAGCCTCAAAAAGAAGCAGTAACAGCTTCAAGATGATCATGACTTACTCAATGACAGATGGACTAACGTCCTGGTAGCCGAGGAATACGGCCTCGAACGCCCAACAAAGAGCTACCTGAAGCGCAAGCTGCTACCCCAATTTGACGACGAGGCCCTAGAGCCCATACCACCAACGCGTAACGCTGCTGGTGACCGTCGTGTGGCCGGGACAGAACGACAACTCAAGCCGAGCACCAGTCTGCACTATCTCTCCATAAAAGCAGGGGAACAGTGGCTCCAGAGTATACATATGACCTACGACGAGACCTGGACAATAGAGCCGGTCAAACCAGATCAATCTATGGATCAAGGGGACGTGCCCCAGCGCGAGAGAACGACCGTCAGGCCTGGCGCGACAAGCACAACCTCACTTGGGCCGAAAATCACATACGGACTTCATCCGAACTGCGTCGCGACATTGCCCGATACAGAGGCACTGCACAGCCTCTATGCTTCACCGACAAGGTAATGGAGCACCAGTTCCCAGAAGGGTTTAAACCTGTAAACATCGACTCATATGATGGCACGACGGACCCCGCAATCTGGATTGAAGATTTTCTTCTCCACATACACATGGCTCGCAGTGACGACCTACATGCCATCAAATATCTCCCCTTGAAACTTAAGGGACCAACACGACACTGGTTAAACAACCTCCCAGAAAATTCTGTCGGCAACTAGGAAGACTTGGAAGACGCCTTTAGAGACAACTTCCAAGGTACCTATGTACGGCCCCGGACCCTGATGACCTCAGTCACATAGTCCAGCAACCCGGAGAGTCAGCCTGAAAACTCTGGACAAGGTTCTTAATTAAAAAGAACCAAATCGTTGACTGCCCAGACGCCAAAGCCCTTGCGTCCTTTAAACACAACGTCCGCAACGAATGGCTTGCCCGACACCTCGGCCAAGAAAAGCCGAAGTCCATGGCAGCCCTTACCGCACTAATGACCCACTTTTGTGCGGGAGAAGACAACTGGTTTTCACGCAGAAGCAATAGCACCAGCGATCCCGGCACCTCTGAAGCTAGTGACGGCAATGGCAAACCACGACGCAACAAGCACAAACGTCGAGTCAATAACAAAAATACCGAAGACACAGTGGTCAGCCTGGATTCAGCGGCTCTAAATCCGGTCAACGGAAGAAGCCATTCAAAGGAAACAGAGATGGTCCATCTAGCTTGGATAGAATACTCGATCGGCCTTGCCAGATCCACGGCACCCCCGATAAGCCTGCCAATCATGCCAACAAAAACTGTTGGGTCTTTAAGCAGGCCGGCAAGCTTAACGCCGAACATAAAGGGAAAGGGCCCCAGCGAGGACGACGACAAAGAGCCTCGCCCACCGAACATGGGGGGCAGAAGAAATTTCCCCCTGAGGTAAAAACAGTGAATATTATATATGTCCACATGTCCCCAAGCGGGAGCGCAAGCGCGCGTTAAGGGACGTCTACGCAGTCGAGCCGATTGCCCCCAAATTAAACCCATGGCCGGCTTGTCCGATCACCTTCGAACGAAAGGACCACCCAACCAGTATCCGTCATGGAGGTTTGGCAGCTCTGGTCCTTGATCCAATCATCAACAGATTCCACCTTACGCGAGTCCTCATGGATGGTGGCAACAGTCTCAACCTCCTTTATCAGGACACTGCCTGCAAAATGGGCATCGATTCGTCAAGAATCAAGCCCACTAAAACTACCTTTAAAGGAGTAATACCCGGTGTAGAGGCTCGATGTATGGGCTCACTAACATTGGAAGTCGTCTTCGATTCGCCGGACAACTTTCGAAGTGAAGACTTGATCTTCGATATCGTCCCCTTCCACAGTGGATATCACACACTGCTCGAACGAACTGCTTTCACGCATTTTAACGCGGTCCCGCACTACGCTTATTGAAATCTCAAGATGCCCGGCCCACGTGGCATCATTACAATCAATGGAAACACAGAACGCTCCCTCCGTACCGAGGAGCATACTGCGGCCATCGCAGCCGAAGTACAGATCAGCCTGGCCAAGCTGTGCACCTCATCGGCCGTCAAGCCGCCGACCTTCATTAAACAAGACCGGTCAGTTCCACCTGCTGACAGCTTGGTAATTCCAGAGCTGGACTAGCAGTTTCACCTCTGCCGGTTTCCACACACATCCATGAATTTCGTGCCGCGCATGCATAATTATGCACTTAAAATACCTTGGGCATCGGCGGAGGCACAATACGGATAGGCCCATAGTACGGTTCGACCCTATATGGCCTTCCCCTTTTCCTTAATTATTTTTTCTCTTTTACCACAGGTGAATTAAAACCTATTCATCCTACGGACTTACAAGGACTCTTTTCGAGCCTGGTTCCGTATAAATAGCCGAAGACCATTCCTCTTAAGGAACCCTTCTCTTCAAGGCGAAAGCGGCGCAGACGTGCGGCAGGAGGTCCAAAGAATTTTGTAGACCAAAAATTTATTCAAGAACCTGTATAGAGCTTTCCCCCTTCTCCTTAGACCCCGGGCATATAAAATGGCCTTGGTGATTATGGTGCCCTCTGTAAGATCATGTTTTGACGTATCAACCAGATTTCAGTGAAAACAATTTTTATTCGGTATCGCCTTTATTTATAGACTGTATACTGTCTCCTCAGTTGCCTCACTCACCTCGGCACAAATCGCCAGGGGCTCTATATGGCCACACATGTGTTGCCAAACAAAAGCCCGAATAGCTTTATAGCACAATTCGACGTCCCAAGCTTGGTATTATATGCATCGGCTCCGAATCATGTCTTTGGTCAATAGTTGGGTTACCCGGCTCCTGTGTTTGCTACCCTACGTTCTGTTTGTTCGGCTAGGGTAGTAAAGGGAGAACTACTGTGATTGTGTTTCTGGTTTGTCCGGTCAAGCACCTCAGTAGAGAATGCCGAAAACTGACTGTCATGATGCGGCGAGAGCTGGTCAGCCACTCGGTGACTTATTTAAATCTTTAGCGATTGTTTCCGTATTACACGAAGGACTGCTTTTCCGGTCACATACGTAACGCATCCACATCCGGACAGCCGCGTACATACCAGGGGCTATCTTCTAGCCCCATCGTCAAACTCCTATGGCTAAGTGAGAGTGGTAAAGCCACATAGTCCGATTGCCTAGTTCGCCGCACTGACACCTCTTTCATGGACCAAGACATTGGGTCAAGTGTGATCATGTGCTATTCCGAACACCCCCATAGTATCTACGTGGGGGCTAAAGCCGACGACTGGAAAACTCTTAGGAATACAAAACGTCCGCTAATAACCCACAAGTATAAGGGATCGCAACAGTTTTCGAGGGTAAAGTATTCAACCCAAATTTATTGATTCGACACAAGGGGAGCCAAAGAATACTCAAGTATTAGCAGCTGAGTTGTCAATCCAACCACACCTGGAAACTTAGTATCTGCAGCAAAGTATGTAGTAGCAAAGTAATATGATAGTAGTGGTAACGGTAACAAAAGGTAACAGTAGCAAAGTAATGTTTTGTGTATTTTGTAGTGATGATAGCAATAGCAACGGGAAAGTAAATAAGCGAAGAACAATGTATGGAAAGCTCGTAGGCAATGGATCGGTGATGGAGAATTATGCCGGATGCGGTTCATCATGTAGCAGTCATAACCTAGGGTGACACAGAACTAGCTCCAGTTCATTGATATAATGTAGGCATGTATTCTGAACATAGTCATACGTGCTTATGGAAAAGAACTTGCATGACATCTTTTGTCCTACCCTCCCGTGGCAGCGGGGTCCTTACGGAAACTAAGGGATATTAAGGCCTCCTTTTAATAGAGTACCGGAACAAAGCATTATCACATAGTGAATACATGAACTCCTCAAACTACGGTCATCACCGATAAGTATCCCGATTATTGTCACTTCGGGGTTAACGGATCATAACACATAATAGGTGACTATAGACTTGCAAGATAGGATCAAGAACACTCATATATTGATGAAAACATAATAGGTTCAGATCTGAAATCATGGCACTCGGGCCCTAGTGACAAGCATTAAGCATAGCAACGTCATAGCAACATCAATCTTAGAACATAGTGGATACTAGGGATCAAACCCTAACAAAACTAACTCGATTACATGATAGATCCCATCCAACCCATCACCGTCCAGCAAGCCTACGATGAAATTACTCACGCACGGTGGTGAGCATCATGAAATTGGTGATGGAGGATGGTTGATGATGACGATGGTGACGGATTCCCCTCTCCGGAGGCCCGAACGGACTCCAGATCAGCCCTCCCGAGAGGTTTTAGGGCTTGGCGGTGGCTCCATATCGTAAAACACGATGAATTCTTCTCTTTGATTTTTTCTCCCTGAAACACAATATATAGAGTTGGAGTTGGAGTCGTAGAGGGACCAGGGGGCCCACAAGGTAGGGGGCGCGCCCTAGGGGGGCAGGCGCGCCCCCACCCTCGTGGACAGGTGGTGGGCCTCCTGGCCTTCATCTTTTGCAGGTATTTTTTATATTTTCCAAAATGTTCCTCCATGAAGTTTCAGGTCATTCCGAGAACGTTTGTTTCTGCACATAAATAACACCATGGTAATTCTGCTGAAAACATCGTCAGTCCGGGTTAGTTCCATTCAAATCGTGCAAGTTAGAGTCCAAAACATGGGCAAAAGTGTTTGGAAAAGTAGATACGACGGAGACGTATCAACTCCCCCAAGCTTAAACCTTTGCTTGTCCTCAAGCAATTCAGTTGACAAACTGAAAGTGATAAAGAAAAACTTTTACAAACTCTGTTTGCTCTTGTTGTTGTAAATATGTAAAGCCAGCATTCAAGTTTTCAGCAAAGATTATAACTAACCACATTCGCAATAACACTTAGGTCTCAAGTTTACTCATATCAATGGCATAATCAACTAGCCAGCAATAATAATAAATCTCGGATGACAACACTTTCTCAAAACAATCATAATATGATATAACAAGGTGGTATCTCGCTAGCCCTTTCTGAGACCGCAAAACATAAATGCAGAGCACCTTTAAAGACCAAGGACTGACTAGACATTGTAATTCATGGTAAAAGAGATCCAGTCAAGTCATACTCAATGTAAAATAACAATAATGAATGCAAATGACAGTGGTGCTCTCCAACTGGTGCTTTTTAATAATAGGATGATGACTCAGCATGAAAGTAAATAGATAGGCCCTTCGCAGAGGGAAGCAGGGATTTGTAGAGGTGCCAGAGCTCGGTTTTGAAATAGAGGTGAATAATATTTTGAGCGGTATACTTTCATTGTCAACATAACAACCAAGATATGGCGATATCTTCCATGCTACACACATTATAGGCGGTTCCCAAACAGAATGATAAAGTTTATACTCCCCCTTCCACCAACAAGCATCAATCCATGGCTTGCTCGAACAACGAGTGCCTCCAACTAACAAGAGTCCCAGGGGGAGTTTTGTTTGCAATTATTTTGATTTAGTTTGCATAAAGCATGGGACTGGGCATCTCGGTGACCAGCCATTTATCTCGTGAGTGAGGGGCGGAGTCCACTCCTCTTGAGAATAACCCGCCTAACATGGAAGATACAGACATCCCTAGTTGATACATGAGCTATTCGAGCATACAAAATAGGATATTTATTTGAAGGTTTAGAGTTTGGCACATACAAATTTACTTGGAATGGTAGGTAGATACAGTATATAGGTAGGTATAGTGGACTCATGTGGAATAAATTTGGGGTTTAAGGGATTGGATGCACAAGCAGTATTCCCGCTTAGTACAGGTGAAGGCTAGCAAAATACTGGGAAGCGACCAGCCAGAGAGCGACAACAGTCATGAACATTCATTAAAATTAATCAACACCGAATGCAAGCATGAGTAGGATATAATCCACCATGAACATAAATATCGTGAAGGCTATGTTGATTTTGTTTCAACTACATGCGTGAACATGCGCCAAGTCAAGTCACTTAAATCATTCAGAGGAGGATACCACCCTATCATACCACATCATAACCATTTCAATAGCATGTTGGCACGCAAGGTAAACCATTATAACTCATACCTAATCAAGCATGACACAAGGAACTATGATGTCTAGTTGTCATTGCAAACATGTTTATTCATAATAGGCTGAATCTGGAACGATGAACTAATCATATTTACAAAAACAAAAGAGGTCGAGTTCATACCAGCTTTTCTCATCTCAGTCAGTCCATCATATATTGTCATAATTTCCTTTCACTTGCACGACCGAATAGTGTGAATAATAATAATAGTGCACGTGGATTGGACTAAGCTGGAATCTGCAAGCATTCAATAAACATGAGAAGACAAGGCAATATGGGCTCTTTTGTCAGATCAACAATAATTCATATAAGAGCCACTTCAGCAATTTAATCATGGTCTTCTCCTATCGACCCCCAAAGAAAAGAAAAGACATAAAACTATTTACACGGGAGAGCTCCCAACAAGTAAAAGAAGAACATGAAATCTTTTTAGGTTTTCTTTTTAATTACTACTACAAGCATGGAAAGTAAACTAGTTAAAAGCTACAACTAATTTTTTTGGTTTTTCTTAAGGTTTATTAAACACATAAGAAGAAAGCATAAAAAGGAAATTAAACTAGCATGGATGATACAATGAAAAAGTATGAGCACTAACATCTAGCAATGAGTGTGTGAACATAAATGTAATGTCGGTCAGAAATACGTACTCCCCCAAGCTTAGGCTTTTGGCCTAAGTTGGTCTATGGCCATGGTTGGCCTGGCGGATATCCATAATAATAGTTGGGGTTGTACTGAGAAGAAGAAGAAGAATCTAATTACCACTGGCTGACAATCATCTCCGGATCCCACTGGTAATTGGACTGTCGTGAAGGGTCAACTTGTGGTTCCGGCTCTGGCTCCATGGCTGGTGCAGGGTTCCGGTAGGCGTGAATAGCCTTCAATGAAACAAGGTACTGGCCTGCAGATAAATCAAACAAAGAAGGAGCAGGCAGGGTAATAGTCTCATGATGATGTTTATCAAAGAACAATTTATATTTAAGCTCTCCTTCCCTATTCTTAACATTAAAATCATGTGCCACCATACTTTTATAATCTAGATAAACACGAGGCACCACCTTTTCTTCCTTTTCATAATGCCTAATAGGTATGTTAAAATGTGCAGCTAGGCGTGAAGCATAGATGCCTCTAAAGATGGGGACCTTGGTACGGTTCAGACTTAACCGTTTAGCAATAATGCCGCCCATACTAACAGAGTTATCACCGTATAAACCGTGGAGCAAAATAATAATATCAGGGATACTAAGGTTTCCACAGTTTCCGCGACCAATTAAACAACGACTAGCAAATAATGCAAAATAGCGTAAAACAGGAAAATGTATGCTAGTGATTCGTGCATCGGAAACCTTCCTTGTTTCCCCTACAGTGATAGTATCGATAAACCCATCCACATCCTCGCGACGTGGTTCCTCTGTCTTGCGCTCGAAAGGGACTAAACAAAACCGACAAAAATCATAAAGTGACATCTCCTTATGCTCATCATATAAATGAAATTCCAACGTAGGTGGTGAGTGAAAGTGCTAGTGATCGACTAGAGGGGGGGGGGGGTGAATAGGTGATTTTTATGAAAGTCTTCAAAACATGGAAGTTTCGAAGACAAACGATAGAAATAAACCTATTACCATGCAGCGGAAGGTAGACTACACTAGGCAAACCATAGTCAAGTATTCAATGGAGTGAAAGCACAATGACTAATAGCATCTAGGCAGTAAAGATCAGGTAGGAAGATATTGTGAAGCCAATCAAAACAAGCAGTCACTCAGTGAAGACAAAAGATAAAGCAATCATACAATGACTTCACAAGGACCAACAGTAAGTAAAGAGAAGGGAAGGATGAAACCGGTGACTCGTTGAAGACAATGATTTGTTGGACTAGTTCCAGTTGCTGTGACAACTATACGTCTGGTTAGGGAGGCTGAGATTCAACTCAGAAGACCTCTTCTTCACCTTATTCCCCTTGAGCTAAGGACACCCAGTCCTCGCCCAATCACTCTGGTAAGTCTTCAAGGTAGACTTCCAAACCTTCACAAACTTCGTTCACCGGTGATCCACAATGACTCTTGGATGCTCAGAACGAGACGCCTAACCGGCTGGAGGATTCACAGTCCTCAAGTGTAATAAGTCTTCAGATCACGCAGACAGGAAGACTTCAGTGATGCCTAACACTCTTTGGCTCTGGGTGTTTAGGGCTTTATCCTCGCAAGGAATTCTCTCTCAAAGTCTTCGAGGTGGGTTGCTCTCAAACGACAAAAGCCGTGCACTAACTCTGAGCAGCCAACCGTTTATGGTTGTAGGGGGGTGGGCTATTTATAGCCACTAGGCAACCCGACCTGATTTGTCCGAAATGACCCTTGGTCACTAAGGAACTGACACGTGTTCCAACGGTCAGATTTCAAACACACACGGCAACTTTACTTGAGCTACAAGCAAAGCTGACTTATCCAACTCTGGACAAGATTTGCTCTCATAGTCTTCACTCGAAGACATGGGATTTTGGTTAAGCATCACTTCAGTCATTCTGACTGGTTCACTTGGACCCCACTTAACAGTATGGTGGTTCCTATGACTCACCAAAGAAGAAAAAGAACGACGAAAGAACTAAGTCTTCGCGCTCCATAGTCTTCATGCGATGTCTTCTCTTGTCATAGTCTTCAATGTGAATGTCTTCACATACCACCTTTGACTTCAATGTCTTCTTACATTTTTAGGGGTCATCTCTGGTAGGAAAACCGAATCAATGAGGGACTTCTACCTGTGTTATCCTGCAATTCTCACAAACACATTAGTCCCTCAACTAGGTTTGTCGTCAATACTCCAAAACCAACTAAGGGTGGCACTAGATGCACTTACAATCTCCCCCTTTTTGGTGATTGATGACAAACTAGTTGAAGTTTTCAACGAGGAATAAAATATGTGAAATTGTAAAGGATAGGGGATTGTCTTCATAAGTGGCAAAGGCTCCCCCTGAAGATGTGCATATAAGTAATTTGCTTTTGGTATGCAAATGCACATGGCAGGTTGTACTTGTGGAGATCCTCTTCAACTTATGATGACAATTCATCATGCATGAAAAGTATGTGAAGATAATGACATGCATAATGAAAAATGGACGTCTGCAAAATGATCCAGGTGCGGAATTTATCGTTGCACATGCGGAATTTATCATCGCATCACAGAAAAGCAAATAAGTAGCAGACGACCATCGATTTTGAGCGTTACAACTCAAAGAACCAAATGTATCAAAACGCGGGAGTTGTAAACACTAGGAAAAATATAAAACCACCACCCATATGGATGTCACATCCCTGTGTTAGTCATGCTTTAGGATTGGTTGAACTTGTGCATCATGTTTAAATTCCCAGAAAACTGAAATGGGGATGACAGACCCCCCAACAACCCCCTGGAACAACTAGGGTTTACTAAAAACTTTTTCAATGAACCTGAAATGCCCTTCTAAAAAGCCCACCCTTTTTGTTTTGGGTTAAAACCTTTGACAAAAATGGTGCACATTTTTCTAGGACATCTTCAGGTCATTGGATTAATTCTTATAGTATATGCATTTGGGCATTTAAATGCTATAAAATATTTTAAGTGCTCAAATAATCATAAACTAAAATGTTTGCTGTTGGATATATTCTAAGCAGTAGCCATGATTAATTTTATGATTTATGGAAATGCCCTGGCATTTTTAATAAAGTCCTGAAGCTACATAAATAATAGAATAAATAAAAAATAGAAAGAAAAAGAGAGAGAGGAACTCACCTGGCGCAGCCCACCTAACCCACCAGCCGGCCCACCTGGCGGCCTAGCACTGTGCTGGCCCGCGCCAGCCAGCTGCTTCTTCCCCGCCAGGCAGGCAGGGAGGTGACGCCGGCGTGCCTGAGCTCGCCAAGGTGCCACCTGCTTGCCGCCCACGCCCCTGGATGCCTGGACGCCTCCACGTCGCACACCGAAGCCCCTGGACACGCCATTCCCCCTTTCTCTCTCCCTTCGCCGTTCCCTACCATGGCCGACGCCCCTGTCGCCGCACCGTCGTCGTAGACACACCCTCTGTCGTCCTCGCGCCACGCCATCGTGTCCACGAGCTCCGCCGTCGTCGATTACATCGAGTATGTCGAGCCCCGAGCGCTCGCTCGCCCCGGAGACGCTGCACCGAGCTCATCCTCAACTCCGGCCACCGGAGATCCCCTTTGCCGTCCCCGCCGCATCAGCTCATCCCCGACTTCACCGACAGCCTCGACGTGACCCCGTGAGCTCAGCCACCTACCCACCCTCTCCGTTCCCTCTCTCGAGCCCCGTAGCGACTGCACGTAGATCACCCGCACGCACCGCCGCGGAGCTCGTCGCCGACGTGGCTTCGGCCACCCAATGGCCGCGCCACCCTGTCCACTAGCCTTACTGCACCCCCAGGAGCTCAACGCACCAAACCACACGCCTCCCCGTGCACCCTAGAGACTAGTTCAACCTTACCGAGCTCCGGCCGCCGCCAAACTCGTCGCCGGCGACGTTTCCGGCCACCCCAGCTCCGGCTACTGCCACCACTCGACGCGGCTCACTTCCCGCAACACGTAGATGGTCTCCGCCGTCCTTTTGGTCACCGGAGTGCAAAACCCAAGCCCTCCACCGCGTCTGGCCTCGCCGGCGGCTAAACGCCGGCGAGTTTGACTCTGTTTGACCCCGTGTGGGCCCAGGTTGACTTTCCCCCTGAGTCTATGACAGGTGGGGCCGGCCTACTAATTAGTTTAGGATTAGTTTTAACTAATTTTAATTAGTTTAGTCACTGACATGTGGGCCCAGGTCCCACTGACAGTTAATTAGCACTAACATAATTCTGTTAATTAGCTGAGACACTGACAGACAGGGCCCACCAGTCAGGTTTGACCTGGCCGACCCAGTTGACCGCTGACGTCACACCTATGTCATGCTGACGCATTAATTCAATTACTGAAATTATTCTTATATAGGAAATTCCAGAAAATAGCTAAAACTTCTAAAAATCATAGAAAATCAACCATAGCTCCAAATCAAACAAGTTATATATGAAAAATAATCAGAAAAATTCAATCTATCTATCTGTAATGGTTTCATGCATGAAAAAACAAGTTAACCTTGCTGTTTAAGCAGAATAAGATAATGCACTAATAAGGCTATGTTAAATGAGCTAACATTTGAATCTTTGATTCAAATGAGTTCATCCCCTTCTGTTTTAGCTTGCATTAGGCCAAGACACTATCATCTTGCCATGTCATAGCATGCATCATATTGTTGCCTATTGTGAGGGATGTGTTGAACATGTTTTGGTAAAGGTATCGATGAGAGGCCATGTAGGAGTACATGGTGGGTTGTTTCATTGAGGCCGTCCCTAAGAACTGAGATCTGTATGTGTGATTTAAGTTTCAGTTACTACCATACATTGGGCCCGAAACCAATGGACCCTCTCGGCTTCTTAATCACCCTAGTACTCTGTCCAGGAGTTGCAAATAGTTTCTAGTGTTTGTAGGTTATGTGTTGGCGGCCATGCGTAGCGCTGACCCTAAGGGTGGGCTATGTTGCGGTAGATACACCGTGGCCCGGTATGCTGGGCGCCCGTTTGGCATCTCGGGACCCCGTTCACATCGTTCGGGGCCGTATGTTGAAACCTCAGCCGGACTTCCTGCGGATGGAACCTGGATAGGCGATAAACCTGTACTACAGACTTAAGTGTTTAGGTAGGCCGTGGCCGACACCCTCGTTGGGCTTCCGCTTGAAGGTTGCCGAGTACATGTCGTGTAAACGGCGGTAAGTGGTGAAAGCGTGTATGAAGAAGTATACCCCTGCAGGGTTAACATCATCTATTCGAATAGCCGCGTCCATGGTAAAGGACTACTTGGTTGCCTATACAGTTCATAGACAAGTTAATGGTTACTACTAAAAGACTCAAGATAGGTGTGAGTACCGAGGATGGCCTTCTCGTAGGATGACGAGGGAGGATCCCCGGTGGAGTATTGTGTTGATGAGTAGTGGACTCGTGTGCGAAAACTATTTTACTAGTGGAGTCTCGTAGGATAGCTTAGCCAAGAGCCAAAGCTGGCTTGCTGCAATAACTCCACCACCTTCTTGAGAATGAGCATGTATAGTAGGTTCTGTTGTAAGACTTGCTGAGTACCTTTGTACTCATGTTTGCTTAATTACTGTTTTCAGACGACAACACCGCCACCTCCGATGGGTTCTACGTAGACCTTGATGTCGATGAGTGACTAGCCACCCAGGTGGTGATCCTGGCCATGGAGGGCCCTATGTAGATAGACAGGCTTCGAGAAGCCTTCTTTCTTTCTAGTGTCTGTACTCAGACTAGTTGCTTCTGCTTGTGTTTGTATGATTGTATGACTTGAGTGTCGTGTCGTGTGACCCCTACCTGTATGAACATGTTATGTATGGCTCTCTGGAGCCTTTAAATAAAGTACTTGAGTTGTAGAGTTTTGTTGTGATGCCATGTTGTATGCACTCATATCGGGCATATTGTGTGTATGATTGAAATGCTCGGTATGAGCGGGATCCGACAATCTAGTTGTTTATCCTTGGCAGCCTCTCATATGGGGAAATGTAGTCTAGTGCTTCCTGAGCGATAGTAGTCCGCTACAGCCCGGTTCACCGGAGTCCTGCTAGCCCAGCACTACTGCTCTGGACACTTGACTGGCCGGCATGTGTTTCACCTCGTTCCTATGTCTGTCCCGTCAGGGAAATGTCACGCGGTGACATCCGGAGTCCTGCCTAGCCTGCTATAGCCCGGGTTCCCCGAAGTCCTGTTAGCCCAGTGCTACAGCCCGGATTCACTCGCTGATAACCGACATGTTCGATGTGATTCATGTATGCCTGTCTCCATAGGTCGGTGCCGCTTTGGGTTCACGACTAGCCATGTCGGCCCGGGTTCTCTATCATATGGATGCTAGCGACACTATCATATACGTGAGCCAAAAGGCGCAAACGGTCCCGGGCCATGGTAAGGCGACACCCGTGGGATACCGTGCGTGAGGCCGCAATGTGATATGAGGTGTTACCGGCTAGATCGATGTGATATGGAATCGGGGTCCTGACTGTGTTGGTATCAGAGCCGGACTGCCTGTAGGTTCGTTGAGCCAAACTGGTCGATGTCGAGTCTAGAATTGCTTTAGTTATATGTAGGGGAATTGATTGTGGGAGGGAACGTAAGGCTCTTTTACTCCTTTACCTTATGCCCTCTGATCTGAGTCATTCTCTTCTCATTCAACTCGGGTTAAGGACTAGGCTCTCTTCTTCTGTCAGGTTCACGTGTTACTAATCCGTAATAGCTTATAGGATTGTTGTTACAAGCCTCAGTATAGTTTCTACTACTTTTAGTATGTTGCTAGTTGAATTAGAACCTTGATATGATGTTGATGAGTGGTATTGCAAAATGTTGTGGATGTCTCAAATCTTTTCCCGAGCATTTACAACTGTTATGCTGTCCAATTTTCCCTAGAAATTCTAATGTCTTTGCATTGTGGTTGTGCTTTCAGATGGCCACTCGTGCTCAAAACCAAGTGGTTCACCTGACCCGGTGCCTTGATGTGCCCGGTCATACTGCTATGTTAGTCCGGGTAATGATCGAGACGGGTTACCGTTGGTATCCCGAATACACTGTCGAAGAGCAGTTCCGAGACTTTAATCAAAGCCAATATTTCTGCACCGTCAGGATATTTCCTTCTTACCCTGGATCTACCGAGCCCCTCCACTGTTCCTATGGACTCGGGGTTACTGTTGAGATGGCCGTGCAGGATGCTGCCTATTCCATGATGACCATAATGCGAGTCCGGACTGGCCTGCTTCGGAACACCGACTTCCGTTACATGCCAGCTTCACTTCCGGGAGCGCAAGGGTATCTCCAGGCTATTTATGCTGACTCCACTCAGGAGGACTCACTAACTCGTACCACTGTCGAGATGCTCGAGGATAAGGACCGAGAGAATCGGGCCTTGAGGCTAGAGCTTTTCAACACCCGTGCTGATCATTGGGCCACTTTGACTCGGTTTGCACCTGCGGTGCAAGCTGGATGTATGGATACAAGGGATCTGTATCCTGTGAGATCTGCTCTGCCAGACATGGTGGATTGGCGTGATGTGGGAGGCATCACCCCACCCCGTGGTCCCCGCAGGCCATCGTTTGTTGGTCCAAGACCTATCCTAGCCCCTTTGGTCCACAAGCTCCTCAGGACCGTCTGTTCCCGGATGATCACGTTGAACTTCCAGGCTATGGAGGTGACTTCTATGAGGACTACTACGGAGCTGTCTGAGTTAGTAGTAGTATCACTAGTATTGTAATAGTTGTATCTCCACTGTCCTGCGTGACTTGTGGAATATGACTTTGTGTGTAATCAATACCGGAGGTGTAGAAAAATAATGTATAGGAGCTTGGAATGCCTCCGATGAGATGTAACGTCTTTCATCATAGTTGTACTGTAGCCTGGGCTTGTACTAAACTATGTATGGTATGTATGACCGTTGGTATATATATGGCAGTTCTATATTACCATGACATACGGATGAACATCTCTGCATTCCGTGTTATCCATTACATTCTGCACTTCCTTGCTAAGTTTGTGCCATCCTTATCTAAACCATTGTCTTGTTTTCCCCTAGGATGGTCAACACCCGCAGCAACCCTGCTGCCCCAGAGCAAGGGGAAGCCAGTGCAGTTAGGGGTGAAAATCTACCTCACCCGCCTTCTCTGGCCGAAGTGATGCTGGAGGCGGAAAGAAACAAGCGTGAGACTAACCGCTTGTTGGAGCGGATTGAGCAGAACACTGCACGCCATCAGCGAAATGACTTGGTGTCAATCAATGACTTTATCAAGCTGTACCCACCAAAGTTTAACCATTCTGTCGAGCCCCTCGACGCGGATGACTGGCTTCGCAGCATCACCCACAAGCTATGTTCTGCCAACGTAGCCGAAGCTGATAAGGTTACTTATGCTGCCTATCACCTTGAAGGCCCTGCTAGCCTTTGGTGGGAAAATTTTGAAGCCATGCGCCCGGTCGGCTAAATCACTACTTGGGCTGAATTCAGTGAGGCTTTCCGTGAGCATCACATTCCGGAAGGTCTCATAGATCGCAAGAAGGAGGAGTTCTGCAATTTCACCCAAGGAAGACTGACTGTGGATGCATATAGTCGTGAATTTGGGAATCTGGCATGTTATGCTCCTGAAGAGGTATCTACCGACGCTAAGAAGCAGGCAAGGTTCGGCAAGGGACTTAGCCCTGAGCTTCGTCGCGATCTTTGTCTGCACGAGTGCACCTCCTTTCAGAAGTTGGTCAATAAAGCCATCAGCGCTAAGACAGGCCAGACTGATTATGACGCTTCACGCAAGCACTCCCGTGATTTTGGCTCTTCATCCGGCTCTGGATCTTAGAAGCGTCGGGTGTGGATTCTAAGCACGGCACTGCCACCCAGGTTCATTCCGAGGCCATCCTTTGAGGCGCCTCGTCCCAACCAGCAGTTTGCACTGCCCAAACCCTATGGTGGCCCCGCTGCTAATGCTGCTCCACGCCCCAATGTTATGACATGTTTCAAGTGTGGAGAGCCGGGTCACTATAGCCGAGAGTGTCCTCAGAACAACAACCCTAATCAGTCTGGGAAGTCCGTTGGTCGTGGTAAGCCAGCGGGAAAGACAATCTACGCCAAGCCGGTCACCACTGCACGTGGCCATGTTAACTATGTTTCAGCCGAGGAGGCTCATGAGGATCCTAACGTCGTTCTTGGTACGCTCCTTGTTAATTGCCATCCAGCATATGTTCTTTTCGATACTGGAGCATCTCATTCATTCATATCCGAGAACTATGCTCGATTGCATAACATGACATTCTGTGACATGGCCGCTACCATGGAAATTCAAACCCCTGGCTCTAGATGGCAAACTTCTAGAGTAAGCCATGGGAACGAAATTCTTGTCGATAGACTTGTTTTCCTTGCATCCTTAATAGCTCTCAAGTCCTCGGACATAAACATCATCTTGGGTATGGACTGGATGTCAGCTCATTATGCTAAGATTGATTGTGCCACTAGAACCGTTCAACTTACTCACCCATCGGGCAAGACAGTCAATGTCTTAACTCGAGTGGCCAAGCGCCAGCTTTACTCCCTAAATGCCAACCCCCTTCCAGACCTTGAGGATGTTCTGGTAGTCCAAGACTTTCCGGATGTCTTTCCAGAAGAACTGCCAGGTGTTCCACCTGACAGGGATGTCGAGTTTGTGATAGACCTTGTTCTAGGAACCGTTCCAATTTCTAGAAGACCCTATAAGATGGCACCCTTAGAACTAGCCGAGCTTAAGAACCAACTCGATGAGTCCTTGAAAAAGGGTTTCATCCGTTCTAGTTCCTCTCCTTGGGCTTGCCCCGTCCTCTTCGTCAAGAAGAAGGATGGAACGGATCGGATGGTTGTAGATTACCGGCCTGTCAACTTGGTCACTATCAAGAACAAGTATCCGCTTCGCAGGATCAACGATCTGTATGATCAGCTCGCTGGATCCTCAGTCTTTTCCAAGATGGATTTAAGGTTGGGCTACCATCAAATCAAAATCAGAAACGGGGACATTCCCAAAATGGCCTTTGTTACTCGCTATGGCCAATACGAGTACACCGTCATGTCCTTCGGTCTAACCAATGCCCCAGCCACCTTCTCTCGGTTAATGAACTCGGTCTTCATGGAGTATTTGGATAAATTCGTCATAGTATACCTCAATGACATACTCATCTACTCCAAGAATGAAGAGGAACATGCCGAACATCTAAGGCTGGTATTGACAAAACTTCGAGAGCATCGCCTTTATGCCAAATTCTCCAAGTGTGAATTTTGGTTGCCAGAAGTGACCTATCTAGGCCATGTAATCTCTGGTAAGGGTATTTCTGTCAATCCCGAGCGAGTTCAAGCCGTCCTTGATTGGACTCCACCTGAGACGGTCAAGCAAGTTCGGAGCTTCCTTGGCTTAGCGAGCTACTGCCGTCGCTTCGTCGAGAATTTCTCCAAGGTTGCTAAACCTCTAACTGAACTCCTCAAGAAAGATAAAAAGTTCGAGTGGACTCCACAGTGCGAGTTTAGCTTTCAGGAACTGAAAAGACGCATGATATCTGCTCCCGTACTGGTACCACCAGATTTCTCCAAGGACTTTATTATCTATTGCGACGCCTCGCGACAAGGACTAGGTTGCATACTCATGCAAGATCGTCAGGTAATTGCCTATGCTTCACAGCAATTACACCCACACGAGGAAAATTATCCCACACATGATCTAGAACTTGCAGCTGTGGTCCATGCACTTAAAACTTGGCGACATTACCTCCTCGGTAATCGTTGCGAGATCTTCACCGATCACCAAAGTTTGAAATATATCTTCACCCAACCGGATTTGAATCTCAGGCAAAGACGTTGGGTCGAGTTGATCTCGGATTACGACTTAGGAATAACTTACACCCCGGGCAAAGCCAATGTCATGGCTGATGCGCTAAGTCATAAATCTTATTGTAACAACCTGATGTTACAACAAAGTCAACCACTTCTCCATGAGGAATTTCGTAAGCTTAATCTTCACATTGTTCCTCGAGGATTCCTATCTACCCTGGTGGCGAAACCTACCCTTATGGATCAGATCATCAAGGCACAGAAGGTAGATCCGGGAATCTCCCGTATTAAGAGAAACATTAAGAAAGGAGTCGCGAATTGTTTCTCCGTTGATGATCAAGGTGTCATATACTCTGGAAACCGCTTAGTGGTTCCCAAGGCACGAAACCTGAGGCGGCTGATCCTTAAGGAAGCTCATGAATCCCCTCTCATAATTCATCCTGGTAGTACTAAAATGTATCAAGACCTACGCCAGAGGTTTTGGTGGACTAGGATGAAGAGAGAAATCGCTCAATACATTGCTAATTGCGACGTTTGTCATCGTGTTAAAGCAGAGCATCAACGGCCTGCTGGCACCCTTCAACCTTTGGCTATTCCTGTGTGGAAATGGGATAAAATCAGTATGGATTTCATTACTGGGTTTCCCAGGACCAAGAGAGGGAATAATGCCATCTTCGTCGTGATCGACCATCTTTCCAAAGTAGCCCACTTTCTACCTGTTCGTGAGAATATCACCGCTAGCCAGCTAGCTGAGTTATACGTCTACCGAATAGTGTCACTTCATGGTGTCCCATTGGAAATTAACTCAGACCGTGGGAGTCTCTTCACCTCTCGATTTTGGGAAAGTTTCCAAAATGCTATGGGAACTCATCTCTCTTTTAGCACCGCCTTCCATCCTCAATCAAGTGGTCAAGTAGAGCGAGTCAATCAAATTCTGGAAGATATGCTCTGAGCTTTTGTCATCTCATTTGGAATGGGTTGGGAGAAATGCCTTCCATTCGCGGAGTTTGCCTATAACAATAGTTATCAAGCTAGCTTGGGCAAAGCTCCTTTCGAAGTTCTCTATGGACGAAAATGTCGAACGCCTCTTAACTGATCAGAAACCGGGGAAAGACAACTCTTTGGCCTGGATATGATTCAGGAAGCAGAAGAGCAGGTTCGCGTCATTTGTGAGAAATTGAGAATAGCCCAATCTCGTCAAAAGAGCCAATATGATCGTAAACATAAGCTCATGACTTATGAAGTCGGCGAGAAGGCTTACCTTCGGGTTACTCCGTTAAAGGGAACCCATCGTTTCGGTATCAAAGGCAAATTGGCTCCTCGTTACATTGGACCCTTTCACATTCTTGCCAAACGAGGAGAAGTTGCCTACCAATTGGAACTACCTTCGCATCTTTCCAGAGTTCACGATGTCTTCCACGTTTCTCAACTCAGGCGTTGCTTCGCGGATCCTATCCGTGGAGTGGACCACAAAACGCTTGATCTACAAGATAACCTCTCATATTGGGAATATCCCATTCGTATCCTTAATCAAGCCGAGCGTACCACTCGACGCCATAATATCAAGTTTCTCAAGGTTCAATGGTCACACCATTCCGAGAAAGAAGCCACTTGGGAAAGGGAGGATCGTCTTCGACTCGAGTACCCCACCTTCTTCCCGGAGGATCCTAAATCTCGGGATGAGATTCTTTTGAGTGGGGGTGAGTTGTCACATCCCTGTGTTAGTCATGCTTTAGGATTGGTTGAACTTGTGCATCAAGTTTAAATTCCCAAAAAACTGAAATGGGGATGACAGAACCCCCAACACCCCCTGGAACAACTAGGGTTTACTAAAAACTTTTTCAATGAACCTGAAATGCCCTTCTAAAAAGCCCACCCTTTTTGTTTTGAGTTAAAACCTTTGACAAAAATGGTGCACATTTTTCTAGGACATCTTCAGGTCATTGGATTAATTCTTATAGTATTTGCATTTGGGCATTTAAATGCTATAAAATATTTTAAGTGCTCAAATAATCATAAACTAAAATGTTTGCTGTTGGATATATTCTAAGCAGTAGCCATGATTAATTTTATGATTTATGGAAATGCCCTGGCATTTTTATAAAGCCCTGAAGCTACAGAAATAATAGAATAAATGAAAAAACAGAAAGAAAAAGAGAGAGAGAGGAACTCACCTGGCGCAGCCCACCTAACCCACCAGCCGGCCCACCTGGCGGCCTAGCACTGTGCTGGCCCGCGCCAGCCAGCTGCTTCTTCCCTGCGAGGAAGGTAGGGAGGTGACGCCGGCGTGCCTGAGCTCGCCACGGCGCCACCTGCTTGCCGCCCATGACCCTGGACGCCTGGACGCCTCCACGTCGCACACCGAAGCCCCTGGACACGCCATTCCCCCTGTCTCTCTCCCTTCGCCGTTCCCCACCATGGCCGACGCCCCTGTCGCCGCACCGTTGTCGTAGCCGCGCCCTCCGTCGTCCTCCCGCCGCGCCATCATGTCCACGAGCTCCGCCGTCGTCGATTACATTGAGTAGGTCGAGCCCCAAGCGCTCGCTTACCCCAGAGACGCTACACCGAGCTCGTCCTCAACTCCAGCCACCGGAGATCCCTTTTGCCGTCCCCGCCGCATCAGCTCGTCCCCGACCTCGCCGACTGCCTCGACGTGACCCCCGTGAGCTCAGCCACCTCCCCACCCTCTCCGTTCCCTCTCTCGAGCCCCGTAGCGATTGCACGTAGATCACCCGCACGCACCGCCGCGGAGCTCGTCACCGACGAGGCTCCGGCCACCCAATGGCTGTGCCACCCTGTCCACTAGCCCTACCGCACCCCCAGGAGCTCAACACACCAAAACACGCCTCCCCGTGCACCCTAGCGACTAGTTCAACCTTACCAAGCTCCGGCCGCCGCCAAACTCGTCGCCGGCGAAGTTTCCGGCCACCCCAGCTCCGGCTACTGCCACCACTCGACGCGGCTCACTCCCCGCAACACGTAGATGGTCTCCGCCGTCCTTTTGGTCGCCGGAGTGCAAAACCCGAGCCCTCCGCTGCGTCTGGCCTCGCCGGCGGCTAAACGCCGGCGAGTTTGACTCTGTTTGACCCCGTGTGGGCCCAGGTTGACTTTCCCCCTGAGTCTATGACAGGTGGGGCCGGCCTGCTAATTAGTTTAGGATTAGTTTTAACTAATTTTAATTAGTTTAGTCATTGACATGTGGGCCCACTTCCACTGACAGTTAATTAGCACTAACATAATTCTGTTAATTAGCTGAGACACTGACAGACAGGGCCCACCAGTCAGGTTTGACCTGGCCGACCCAGTTGACCGCTGACGTCACACCTATGTCATGCTGACGCATTAATTCAATTACTGGAATTATTCTTATATAGGAAATTCCAGAAAATAGCTAAAACTTCTAAAAATCATAGAAAATCAACCATAGCTCCAAATCAAACAAGTTATGTATGAAAAATGATCAGAAAAATTCAATCTATCCATCTGTAATGGTTTCATGCATGAAAAAACAAGTTAACCTTGCTGTTTAAGCAGAATAAGATAATGCACTAATAAGGCTATGTTAAATGGGCTAACATTTGAATCTTTGATTCAAATGAGTTCATCCCCTTCTGTTTTAGCTTGCATTAGGACAAGACACTATCATCTTGCCATGTCATAGCATGCATCATATTGTTGCATATTGTCATGTGTTGATTATGTTCGGTGTGCCTTTCATGGTAGGTTCTGCCTCCGAGGATAACCCCGAGTATCCGTCTGAAGGGCAGTACCCTACTACCACTACATCAGGCAAGCAACCCATTGATCATTCCGATACAAACCCATGTTCTCGCTTCTGCTCTTGTTTACTGCATTAAGACAACGCGATTCAAACTGCTGTGTGCTACGGTAGTTGAACCCTTATCCTCTGCATGACCTGTCATTGCCACAGTACCTAGATGAAACCCACTAGCATGTGTAGGAGTTGATTGAGCCATGTATGTGTTTCCTACCTTGCTATGCCTGCTATGCTTAGAGTTGTGTCAGGTCTGGTCCATTTGGGTGATGGGCTTGAGTGAAATGATTATGTCGGTATTGTGAGGGATGTGTTGAACATGTTTTGGTAAAGGTATCGATGAGAGGCCATGTAGGAGTACATGGTGGGTTGTTTGATTGAGGCCGTCCCTAAGAACTGAGATTTGTATGTGTGATTTAAGTTTCAGTTACTACCATACATTGGGCCCGAAACCAATGGACCCTCTCGGCTTCTTAATCACCCTAGTACTCTGTCCAGGAGTTGCAAATAGTTTCTGGTGTTTGTAGGTTATGTGTTGGCGGCCGTGCGTAGCGCTGACCCTAGGGGTGGGCTATGTTGCGGTAGATACACCGTGGCCGGGTATGCCGGGCGCCCGTTTGGCGTCTCAGGACCCTGTTCACATCGTTCGGAGCCGTATGTGGAAACCTCGGCTGGACTCCCTGCGGATGGAACCTGGATAGGCGATAAACCTGGACTAGAGACTTAAGTGTTTAGGTAGGCCGTGGCCGACACCCTCGTTGGGCTTCCGCTTGAAGGTTGCCGAGTACATGTCGTGTAAACGGTGGTAAGTGGTGAAAGCGTGTATGAAGAAGTATACCCCTGCAGGGTTAACATCATCTATTCGAATAGCCGCGTCCGCGGTAAAGGACTACTTGGTTGCCTATACAGTTCATAGACAAGTTAATGGTTACTACTAAAAGACTCAAGATAAGTGTGAGTACCCAGGATGGCCCTCTCATAGGATGACGAGGGAGGATCCCCGGTGGAGTATTGTGTTGATGAGTAGTGGACTCGTTTGCGAAAACTATTTTACTAGTGGAGTCTCATAGGATAGCTTAGCCAAGAGTCAAAGCTGGCTTGCTGCAATAACTCCACCACCTTCTTGAGAATGAGCATGTATAGTAGGTTCTGTTGTAAGACTTGCTGAGTACCTTTGTACTCATGTTTTCTTAATTACTGTTTTCAGACGACAACACCGCCCCCTCCGATGGGTTCTACGTAGACCTTGATGTCGATGAGTGACTAGCCACCCAGGTGGTGATCCTGGCCATGGAGGGCCCTATGTAGATAGACAGGCTTCGAGAAGCCTTCTTTCTTTCTAGTGTCTGTACTCAGACTAGTTGCTTCCGCTTGTGTTTTTATGATTGTATGACTTGAGTGTCGGGTCGTGTGACCCCTACCTGTATGAACATGTTATGTATGGCTCTCTGGAGCCTTTAAATAAAGTACTTGAGTTGTAGAGTTTTGTTGTGATGCCATGTTGTATGCACTCATATCGGGCATATTGTGTGTATGATTGAAATGCTCGGTATGAGCGGGATCCGACAATCTAGTTGTTTATCCTTGACAGCCTCTCATATGGGGAAATGTAGTCTAGTGCTTCCTGAGCGATAGTAGTCCGCTACAGCCCGGTTCACCGGAGTCCTGCTAGCCCAGCACTACTGCTCTGGACACTTGACTGGCCGGCATGTGTTTCACCTCGTTCCTATGTCTGTCCCTTCGGGGAAATGTCACGCTGTGACATCTGGAGTCCTGCCTAGCCTGCTACAGCCCGGGTTCCCCGAAGTCCTGTTAGCCCAGTGCTACAGCCCGGTTCACTCGCTGATGACCGACATGTTCGATGTGATTCATGTATGCCTGTCTCCATAGGTCGGTGCCGCTTTGGGTTCACGACTGGCCATGTCGGCCCGGGTTCTCTATCATATGGATGCTAGCTACACTATCATATACGTGAGCCAAAAGGCGCAAACGGTCCCGGGCCATGGTAAGGCGACACCCGTGGGATACCGTGCGTGAGGCCGCAATGGAATCGGGGTCCTGACAATGGACCCGCTTTAAGACTATCAAACTCATATGCTTCTCCCCCTTTTGTCAGTAAGGACCAAAAAGGTTTGAAGACATAGAGCACCTACTCGTTCCCATGAGGAGTTGGTGAAGTAGCAGGGTCGTCGGAGTTGGTTGGCGGTGCAGACGAACTCGGTGCAGTGGTGATTCGCGCTGAAGGTGGTGAAGTAGCATCGTCTTCATCATCAATGACACGTGCATTTACTGTTGCAGCAGAGGAGGAGAACTCAGAGTCTTCATGAGACGGAGTACGCTGCAGCAAGGTCCTTTTTGGAGGTGTTGAGTCAAACTTGAAGCGTTCAGAGAAACCATCCTCTTGAAGATCATCTTCAGAACACATAAGCGTCAGCCCTTTCCATGTACACCAACAAGTTTCATGGGCGACAAAGGCATTCTTGGTGGCAAGGTTGCGAATCCTGTTTACGTCCACCAAGAGGCTTTGCATTTGGCGCTTTAGCCAGTCATGATGCTTATCCTGTTTCTGATGAAGGGCAACCAGAAGCTCTCGGTCATTGAGAATACGGGATTGCTTCTTGGGCCGTTGTGCAATGGTGCTTTCAGTGGCTTCAGTGAGGGAACGATGAGGTGCACGGGTAGTACCAGCCAAAGGATAAACACGAGTGACTGCTGGGTCGCCTTCAATGTATTGAGAGAAACTTTGCTTATCAGCATTCTGAAGACTAAGGGGCTCCTTGGCAGGCTCTGGATAGATGGCTTCAACTGACATGTCGACGTCAGGCAGAAAAATCCGATTGGGAGCAGAGGGCTGATAGGTGACAGCTGAGTGTAGTTTGATCAGATGCATAACCCATGGGGCGTAAAACTTCAAGCCAAAGAGATCAGATCCGGATGCAGCAAGTTGGCGGATGAAGAAGTCTTGTGCATTGAAGCTTTTGCCGTGAAGACTATGGAAGACCAAAGTCTTCATTGCACCTTCCAGCTTTGTATGTGGAGAATGTCCTTTGATGGGCTAGAGAGTTCGCCTTATGATGTGATAGATAGTGCGTGGCAGATACTCAAGGTCTTCAACAAAGAACTCCTTAGGATATTCAGCATCTGGAGGCAAAGGCTTCATCATGCTAAGCATCTGACTCATGTTGGGTTCAGGCTTGTGAAAAATGCTTTCCATAGCAGCACTGTGAAGCTGACAACCAGGTTCATAAAGATCTCCTGGAGTGGGCAGGCCAGTGAGCTCAATGATATCAAAGGCTTTGGCTTCGTGATGAACATTTCCTGTCATCCACTCAAGGACCCAAGTCTTCGGATCCCTGTTGTAGCCACGAATATGAAGAGTGGCATAGAATTGAAGCAGCAATTCTTCGTTCCAGTGCTCCTTGTCAGTGACAAACTGCAACAAGCCAGATTCTCTGAAGCAATCCAGCGCTTCTTCCAAACAGGGCAGACCAGTTATGGCTTCAGTGTCAAGACGCATATGGGAAAAAATGCGACCTTGATTGTACAAGATGCATGAGTAATAACTGCGCTGCTGATAGCTCCAGAACCGATCAGAAGATATTCTTGCCTTTGAGTAGGGGTTCTTGGCGCTATTGAAGAAGGTATTGTGTGCTTTGAAGCCATTGATATTGAACGATCCGGGTGCAGATGCAGTGCCTGGAAACCTAGGCAACCTTGGCATTGGCTTCTGAACCTGAGGCCTGCGCTCGACATGATAGTCAAATTGGGGACCAGCAGCAGGTGGAGGAACAAGAAGAGGCCATTTGACAGTGATGAGCTGACCATAGTTGTATGCTTGCTCAATAGTATGTGGCCTTGGTGGCGGAACAGGAGCAGTGGCATCAACAGAGGCGTCAGGCTGCACATCTGTTGCAGGTGCTGTTGGAAATATGCCCTAGAGGCAATAATAAAAGCATTATTATTATATTTCCTTGTTCATGATAATTGTCTTTATTCATGCTATAATTGTGTTATCCGGAAATCGTAATACATGTGTGAATAACAGACACCAACATGTCCCTAGTAAGCCTCTAGTTGACTAGCTCGTTGATCAACAGATAGTCATGGTTTCCTGACTATGGACATTGGATGTCATTGATAACGAGATCACATCATTAGGAGAATGATGTGATGGACAAGACCCAATCCTAAACATAGCACAAGATCGTATAGTTCGTTTGCTAGAGTTTTCCAATGTCAAAGTATCTTTTCCTTAGACCATGAGATCGTGTAACTCCCAGATACCGTAGGGGTGCTTTGGGTATACCAAACATCACAACGTAACTGGGTGACTATAAAGGTAGACTACGGGTATCTCCGAAAGTGTCTGTTGGGTTGACATGGATCAAGACTGGGATTTGTCACTCCGTATGACGGAGAGGTATCACTGGGCCCACTCGGTAATGCATCATCATAATGAGCTCATAGTGACCAAGTGTCTGGTCACGGGATCATGCATTACGGTACGAGTAAAGTGACTTGCCGGTAACGAGATTGAACGAGGTATTGGGATACCGACGATCGAATCTCGGGCAAGTAACATATCGATTGATAAAGGGAATTGCATACGGGGTTGATTGAATCCTCGACATCGTGGTTCATCCGATGAGATCATCGTGGAGCATGTGGGAGCCAACATGGGTATCCAGATCCCGCTGTTGGTTATTGACCTGAGAGTCGTCTCAGTCATGTCTGCTTGTCTCCCGAACCCGTAGGGTCTACACACTTAAGGTTCGGTGACGCTAGGGTTGTGAAGATATGTATATGCAGTAACCCGAATATTGTTCGGGGTCCCGGATGAGATCCCGGACGTCACGAGGAGTTCCGGAATGGTCCGGAGGTAAAGAATTATGTATAGGAAGTGCTGTTTCGGGCATCGGGACAAGTTTCGGGGTCATCGGTATTGTACCGGGACCACCGGAGGGGTCCCGTGGGCCCACCGGGTGGGGCCACCTGTCCCGAGGGGCCACATGGGCTGTAGGGGGTGCGCCTTGGCCTACATGGGCCAAGGGCACCAGCCCTACTAGGCCCATGCGCCTAGGGTTTCCACCAAGGAAGAGTCCAAGTGGTGGAAGGCACCCCTAGGTGCCTTGGGGGGGAGGGAAACCTCCCCTTGGCCGCCGGCCATAGGAGATTGGATCTCCTAGGCTGCGCACCACCCCCCCTTGGCACCCCTATATATAGTGGGGGAGAGGAGGGACTTCATACCCAGCCCCTGGCGCCTCCCTCTCTCCCTGTTACGTCTCTCCCTCGTAGTCTTGGCGAAGCCCTGCTTCTGTGACGCCCTGCATCCACCACCACGCCGTCGTGCTGCTGGATCTTCATCAACCTCTCCTTCCCCCCTTGCTGGATCAAGAAGGAGGAGACGTCTCCCGTCCCGTACGTGTGTTGAACGCGGAGGTGCCGTCCGTTCGGCGCTTGGTCATCGGTGATTTGGATCACGTCGAGTACGACTACATCATCACCGTTCTTTTGAACGCTTCCGTGCGCGATCTACAAAGGTATGTAGATGCATCCAATGAATCGTTGCTAGATGAACTCCTAGATGATCTTGGTGAAACGAGTAGGAAAATTTTTGTTTTCTGCAACGTTCCCCATCAGGTGCATCATTGGCTTCATTGGCCTCTGGCACAGTGTTAGGTGCAGGCTCCATAGTGTCTTCAGCCATGACCACGTCATTGGCTTCAGTGGTGTTAGTGGTGGCAGCCTCAGGATTCTCAACCTCCACTTGAGGAGCTGCAGGGTCGGGCACTGACACGTTCACTCCAGGAACATCTTCTTTAGTGATGGGGGAAGTATGGACACGTTCTTCTGCTTGTTTTTCTTCGGCTGATGCAGCCAGATTGTCTTCAGCAACTTTAGCTTCAGACTCGGAAATGTTCACAGTAGGAGTGGCTTCGGGGAACACCTGACGTGCAACAGATTGGTGGTGCACTTCTCCTTCTGAAACGCTCGAAAGAGGGACTTAGGGCCTTGGTCCTTTGCGAAGCCTGTGTAACGCTGGCGACGCCTGTGAAGATGGAGTTGGCTGGGCCTCAAAGTCATCCTCTTCTTGCACTGATGGGGTTGTTTGCGGTTGGGGAGAGCTTGGAGTGTCTTGTCTCTGTGGGTGATTAGCCCACGATGCATCCTGAGCAGTTGGCATCAGAGGACGACCAATGCTGATGAGTTCGTTGTGCGTAAGCACAGACGATGATACCAATTGGTGCTCGATCTAAGGAAGGACTTCATCATCTTCAATATTGTCATGGTGACCAATGTCTTCAGCAGTGGTGGGGTCGACTGCTGGAATGTCTTCAGCTTCAGGAGCCTCTGTGGAAGCAGGCTCATGAACTATCGTCCGTCGTTCTTGATGCGAAGATTTAGGACGAGCAACCGAGATGGGCTCGACAACAAGGGGATCTGCGGGAGCAGCCCGATCTTTCCTGGTTTTGCGCTTCTTCTTGGAGGAAGCAACATCAGAAGCGTCATGATTTTTCCTCTTTCTGGCTTCAGCCTCGGCAGCCCTTGTCTTCTTCAGGTCTGAAGCGGTGGAAGTGACCTTTGGCTTCAAGCCGAACATGCTGCTTGGGAAGACAATGCGGGGTTCTTCCTGCCTTGAAGTTGCAGATGTGTCAGTCGATGGCTTCTTCTTCTTCGTTGCAGCCATTCTAGGGTTGATGCCAGGACACCCAAGAGCCTTGCGCTTTTTAGCTTCATTGTAGGCTTGCACGCACTTGTTAGCCAGACTCTTCATGCACTCAGGAGAACCTTTAGCTTCTTCACGTTTCTTGGGAAAGGCTTCCTTGAGCTTGTGCAGCACAATCTTGAAGTTTTTCACATCTTGCACACTGAGCTTGGCCATGTGCTTCTTGAACTGAGCTTTCTCATAGTCGATCTTTTGCTTCAGTTCAACGATGCGCTGAGCTAGAGCTAGCTCAGAAGCAATGGCGCTAGTGAAGGCGACGCTGAGGCCAATTGGAAGTTGCAGATCATCAAAGCTGAGATTGGGGGTTTCAAACCACTCATCAATGAAGTTGTGGATGATTGCCACGTCAAAGAGAGGCAAATCATTGAAGATTTCTGCTTCTTCCTTGGTCTTAATCAGTTGCTCAAGAGCGTCATCTGCAAGATCTTCATCGCTGGACAGATCAATGGCGTCATTGCATAGAATAGTAGCAGCAGTCAGTGCCTGATCAGTATTCTTTCTCATCTCAGTCTTCTTGGAGATACGTGATAGATCTTCAGACTACACACTGTCTTCAGGAGGTGCATTAGCCAGTGGCTTCGCCCGTAAGATTTTTGGTGCTGAGGCAGACTTTGAAGCTTTAGGCTTCTTCAGCTTCGTTGGCTTCGGTGGTGCAGGTGCTTCGTCAGATTCAGCATCATCTGCAGGTTGATCCACGACTGCCCCTTGAACCATAATATGAGTGATGAGACCTTCTAGGTTGTAGAAGGGCCCAACCAGATTGGGTTCAGCTTCTCGTGTGCCATCAGCACGTGGCACAGAGGGGCCTGGGTTGAAGTCTAATCCCAATGACTTCTTGTTTTCCTTGGCAGAGTTCTGTGCAAACTAATAGTTGCGCTTGAAGAGATTGTCTTCGCGACACCATAACAGAGAGGATGGGTCGTCATTAGCAGGCTGAGGTCCACGAAGCATGTAGGGGTAAAAGCCTTGAGCAATAGCTTCGGACTGTGATTTGGGCTGAAGACCTTTGTATATGATATCTCCCCATGGGACCTTGATGGCACTCTTCTCAGCATATTCGTCGGTGACGAATCTGTACTTGAACCATTCCTCTGCCTAATGTCTTCGAATCCATTGGATTTGGTTCTTGCGTTCTCCATAGGTTTCTTCTGGATATGACTTGTATAGCTCATAGAGATCTGGTGGTAGGTCCTTAGCAGTGTTTCCACGGCGCTTCTGCCTCCCTTCCTTGTAGATTTCTCTATAGCCATGAACTTCAAACTGAATGGCTTCAACATGTTCAAAGGTTTCAAAGGCTTCCGCCTGCAGGTCAAACAGGAACTGGCTTCGGGAGAATTTATATGATGCTGTAAGAATTCTGCAAATGAATGCAGACTATGAGAACCAAGGGATTCTCCCACGGACATGTACCTGTGAAAGCATTAAGGTGCGAGGGAAGGGGAAGAGGTCATATGCATTCTCAGAAGATTTTGAAGATAAATCAGTTTAGAAGACATTGACCTCATAGTGCGAAGACATTCACTCATAGATAGAGAGTTGGTTCCAGATTTGTACGAATCCACGAATAAGTACAAGTGAGGAATCTAACTACTTTGTGAAGCATAAGTGAACATACTAGGCATATTATGAGATGCAGTATGAAATAGATCCAACTTGTGTGAACAGAAATTGCTTGTGGTAGAAAGTGATGAATCTATAGGATCAAAGGGGCCATAAAAAGGAAGTTTTATTTACCACACAAAGAACTGCTAGACGGAGTGGGAGAGGAGGCCTAGCAGTTCGATCGTCCGTGCCCTAACTTGGCGATGGAGGACACCTACGGCGAGGGCGGAGAAGATGATGTCCGCGGCCGGTGTGAAGACGGCGTCGGTGAGGTCGCGGCAGCTAAGTGCTTCGTCGCCGACGTCGTTGAGGGCTAGCGGTGGCGCTAGGGTTTGTGCGAGAGTGGAAGAAAGGATAATGATTGTGATGAGGCATGTATTTATAGGGACATGGACGGCACAGTGTTATTACACAGGTGCCCCTGGCGATTCACATCTGAAGGACACGTAGCCTTCATGCAACATATCGGAGATTGTTCCACGTTCCCACGCACGCCTGGATTGTCGGGTGGTCGTTCCCACTTCTCCGGATTTTAGGTGGAGGAATTAGCATTGAAAATGGACTTAATGTTTGTCTCTGTATCTTCTGCTGACTAGGACGCAGAGAAGACATTCGACAGTTTGAATAGAATGCATATGATTTGGACTAATAGAGTTTGAGATAGAAAGCATAGAGAGATTAGGGTCCGATCACATTCACTTCGTTCAAAAGATTCAACAAGGAAGTCGTAGCTATAAGTGAATGTTGTAGAGGACAGAACACTAGTATGTATATATCAGAAGACAATCAAGTCAACATAGTGAAGATAATCATGAAGACAAGTTGAAAATGAAGACAAACAAAATGTGAAGACATAGCACATGTAACGCCATGGGTAAAACACTTCAAACAGAAGAATTTGGTGGTGGCGTTACCCACTGTATAGGAAGTATTAGACCTAGACACGTCGCACAATTATCGTGGCGCTCCGAAGTCAAATTCCACGTTAATGTATTCACACTCAGAATGTAAGTCTTCATTGATTGAAGATATACTTTACTTCGTGTGTTGCACATCTAAGTCATCAACATGCATAAGTGTTAGGATGTGTGCCTGATCACAGGACATTTGAGGATTTCAAGATATTTAGCTCACACCGTAACTTGCAAAACCTCTTCTCATCCAAGGGCTTGGTGAAGATATCTGCCAATTGCTCTTCAGTGTTGATGTGTATGATATCAATATCTTCCTTCACAACATGATCTCTGAGAAAGTGATGACAAATTTCAATGTGCTTTGTCTTCGAGTGCTGAACTGGGTTGTTGGCAATCTTGATGGCGCTTTCGTTATCGTAGTAGAGTGGTACTTGCTTCAGGTGAATGCCATAGTCTTTGAGTGTTTGCTTCATCCATAGAAGCTGAGCGCAGCAAGATCCAGCAGCAATGTATTCAGATTCAGCAGTGGAGAGAGATACACAGTTCTGCTTCTTTGAAGACCAACATACAAGTGATCGTCCCATAAAATGACATGTGCCTGATGTAGACTTGCGATCCACCTTATCACCAGCATAATCAGCATCCGAGAATCCAACTAGATCAAACTCTGAGCCCTTTGGATACCATAATCCTAGTGTTGGGGTGTGAGCCAAATATCTGAGAATTCACTTCATAGCTAAGTGATGCAATTCCTTTGGTGACGCTTGGAACCGGGCACACATGCAAACACTAAGCATGATATCTAGCCTAGATGCACATAAATAAAGTAAGGAACCAATCATGGAGCGGTATACCTTTTAATCGAACTCTTTACCATTGTCGTCGGGACCCAGATGATGTTTGGCTGGCATTGGCGTCGTGTAGCCTTTGCAATCTTGCATTCCAAATTTCTTCAGGCATTCTTTGAGGTATTTCTCTTGAGATATAAAGATGTCGTTGCGTTGCTGATGTATTTGAAGACCAAGGAAGAACTTCAGCTCACCCATCATGGACATCTGATATTGCTCTTGCATCATATATCCAAACTCATCAGTCTATTTCTGATTGGTGCAGCCGAAGATAATGTCATCCACATATATTTGGCACACAAACAGTTCACCATCATATGTCTTCGTGAAGAGAGTAGGGTCGAGGGAACCAGGTTTGAAGCCTTTGCTCTTCAGGAAGTCTTTGAGTGTGTCATACCAAGCCCTAGGGGCTTGTTTGAGGCCATACAGTGCCTTTTTGAGCTTGTACACCATATCAGGATGTTTTGGATCTTCAAAGCCAGGCGGTTGTGCAACATACACTTCTTCATCAATCTTGCCATTGAGAAAAGCGCTCTTCACATCCATTTGATGCAGAAGAATGTTATGATGATTTGCATAGACCAGAAGTATGCGTATGGCTTCAAGTCTAGCCACAGGAGCAAATGTCTCATCGAAGTCAATCCCTTCAACTTGAGTATATCCTTGAGCAACGAGACGAGCTTTGTTTCCGACAACTTGACCATGCTCATCTTGCTTGTTGCGATATATCCATTTGGTGCTTATTATATTGTGCTTGCGGGATCAGGACGCTTAACCAGTTCCCATACATTATTCAGCTCAAACTGTTGAAGCTCTTCTTGCATAGCTTGAATCCATTCAGGTTCCATGTATTGGGGAATGTAGTAATTTCAAAAAATTTCCTACGCACACGCAAGATCATGGTGATGCATAGCAACGAGAGGGGAGAGTGTTGTCCATGTACCCTCGTAGACCGAAAGCGGAAGCGTTAGCACAACGCGGTTGATGTAGTCGTACGTCTTCACGATCCGACCGATCAAGTACCGAACGCACGGCACCTCCGAGTTCTGCACACGTTCAACTCGATGACGTCCCTCAAACTCCGATCCAGCCGAGTGTTGAGGGAGAGTTTCGTCAGCACGATGGCGTGGTGACGATGATGATGTTCCACCGACGCGGGGCTTCGCCTAAGCACCGCTACGATATGACCGAGGTGGATTATGGTGGAGGGGGGCACCGCACACGGCTAAGAGATCAAGAGATCAATTGTTGTGTCTTTGGGGTGCCCTTGCCCCCATATATAAAGGAGTGGAGGAGGGGAGGGCCGGACCTCTCTATGGCGCGCCCTAGGGGAGTCCTACTCCCACCGGGAGTAGGATTCCCCCTTTCCTAGTAGAACTAGGAGCCCTTCCAAATAGTAGGAGTAGGAGGGAAGGAAAGGGAAGGGAAAAGGAGAAGGAAGGAAGGGGGCGCCCCCCCTCCTTAGTCCAATTCGGACCAGCCCATGGGGAGGGGTGCAACCACCCTTTGAGGCCTTTCTCTCCTTTTCCCGTATGGCCCATTAAGGCCCAATACGAATTCCCGTAACTCCCCGGTACTCCCGAAAATATTCGAATCACTCGGAACCTTTCCGATGTCCGAATATAGTCGTCCAATATATCGATCTTTACGTCTCGACCATTTCGAGACTCCTCGTCATGTCCCCTATCTCATTCGGGACTCCGAACTCCTTCGGTACATCAAAACATATAAACTCATAATATAACCGTCATCAAACTTTAAGCGTGCGGACCCTACGGGTTCGAGAACTATGTAGATATGACCGAGACACGTCTCCGGTCAATAACCAATAGCGGAACCTGGATGCTCATATTGGCTCCTACATATTCTACGAAGATCTTTATCGGTCAAACCGCATAACAACATACGTTGTTCCCTTTGTCATCGGTATGTTACTTGCCCGAGATTCGATCATCGGTATCTCAATACCTAGTTCAATCTCGTTACCAGCAAGTCTCTTTACTCGTCCTGTAATACATCATCCCACAACTAACTCATTAGTTGCAATGCTTGCAAGGCTTATAGTGATGTGCATTACCGAGTGGGCCCAGAGATACCTCTCCGACAATCAGAGTGACAAATCCTAATCTCGAAATACGCCAACCCAACAAGTACCTTTGGAGACACCTGTAGAGCACCTTTATAATCACCCAGTTACGTTGTGACGTTTGGTGGCACACAAAGTGTTCCTCCGATAAACGGGAGTTGCATAATCTCATAGTCATAGGAAAATGTATAAGTCATGAAGAAAGCAATAGCAACAAACTAAACGATCAAGTGCTAAGCTAACGGAATGGGTCAAGTCAATCACATCATTCTCTAACGATGTGATCCCGTTAATCAAATGACAACTCATGTCTATGGCTAGGAAACTTAACCATCTTTGATTCAACAAGTTAGTCAAGTAGAGGCATACTAGTGACATACTGTTTGTCTATGTATTCACACATGTATTATGTTTCTGGTTAATACAATTCTAGCATGAATAATAAACATTTATCATGATATAAGGAAATACATAATAATTTTATTATTGCCTCTAGGGCATATTTCCTTTAGTCTCCCACTTGCAGTGGAGTCAATAATCTAGTTCACATCGCCATGTGATTTAACATTAATAGTTCACATCACCATGTGATTAACACCCATAGTTCACATCGTCATGTGACCAAGACCCAAAGGGTCTACTAGATTCAATAATCTAGTTCACATCACTATGTGATTAATACCCAATGAGTACTAAGGTGAGATCATGTTTTGCTTGTGAGGGAAGTTTAGTCAACGGGTCTGCTACATTCAGATCCATATGTATTTTGCAAATTTCTATGTCAACAATGCTCTGCATTGAGCTACTCTAGCTAATTGCTCCCACTTTAAATGTGTATCCAGATTGAGACTTTGAGTCATCTAGATCCGTGTCAAAACTTGCATCGACGTAACCCTTTACGACGAACCTTTTGTCACCTCCATAATCGAGAAACATATCCTTATTCCACTAAGGATAATTTTGACCAATGTCCAGTGATCTACTCCTAGATCACTATTGTACTCCCTTGCCAAACTCTGGGTAGAGTATACAATAGGTCTGGTACACAACATGGCATACTTTATAGAACCTATGGCTAAGGCATAGGGAATGACTTTCATTCTCTCTCTATCTTCTGCCGTGGTCGGGTTTTGAGTCTTACTCAACTTCACACCTTGTAACACAGGCAAGAACTCCTTCTTTGACTGTTCCATTTTGAACTACTTCAAAATCTTGTCAAGGTATGTACTCATTGAAAAACTTATCAAGCATCTTGATCTATCTCTATAGATCTAGATGCTCAATATGTAAGCAGCTTCACCGAGGTCTTTCTTTGAAAAACTCCTTTCAAACATTCCTTTATGCTTTGCAGAATAATTCTACATTATCTCCGATCAACAATATGTCATTCACATATATTTATCAGAAATGCTGTAGTGCTCCCACTCACTTTCTTGTAAATACAGACTTCATCGCAAGTCTGTATAAAACTATATGCTTTGATCAACTTATCAAAGTGTATATTCCAACTCCGAGATGCTTGCACCAGTCCATAGATGGATCGCTGGAGCTTGCATATTTTGTTAGTACCTTTAGGATTGACAAAACCTTCTGGTTGCATCATATACAACTCTTCTTTAATAAATCCATTAAGGAATGCGGTTTTGTTTATCCATTTGCCAGATTTCATAAAATGCGGCAATTGCTAACATGATTCAGACAGACTTAAGCATAGATACGAGTGAGAAACTCACATCGTAGTCAACACCTTCAACTTGTCGAAAACCTTTTTGCGACAATTCTAGCTTTGTAGATAGTAACACTACTATCAGTGTCTGTCTTCCTCTTGAAGATCCATTTAATCTCAATGGCTCACCAATCAATGGGCAAGTCAATCAAAGTCCATACTTTGTTCTCATACATGGATCTCATCTCAGATTTCATGGCCTCAAGCCATTTCGCGGAATCTGGGCTCATCATCGCTTCCTCATAGTTCGTAGGCTCGTCATGGTCAAGTAACATGACCTCCAGAACAGGATTACCGTACCACTCTGGTGCGGATCTCACTCTGGTTTACCTACTAGGTTCGGTAGTAACTTGATCTGAAGTTACATGATCATCATCATTAGCTTCCTCACTAATTGGTGTAGTAGTCACAGGAACAGATTTCTGTGATGAACTACTTTCCAATAAGGGAGCAGGTACATTTACCTCATCAAGTTCTATTTCCTCCCACTCACTTCTTTCGAGAGAAACTCCTTCTCTAGAAAGGATCCATTCAAAACAACGAATATCTTGCCTTCGGATCTGTGATAGAAGGTGTACCCAACATTTTCTTTTGGGTATCCTATGAAGACGCACTTCTCCGATTTGGGTTTGAGCTTATCAGGTTGAAACTTTTTCACATAAGCATTTGTTATGCCCTCGATGCGGCTATATCTCCTACGTGTCGAAGCACGACTTAGAGGCATAACTGCATTGAAAGCAATGTCACAAGTAAGGTAATCTTCACAACATCCCATGTAATATAGATAATAAAAGGGGAAGGTACATAGTTGGCTTACACTGGCCACGTCAAACAAAGTACATAAATAGCATCACATCAACCAATCACTCATGGCCCGACTACGGTGCCAAAATAAAAGATCAACCCAACATGCGACACGGTCCCGATCGCCCCCACTGGGCACCACTACTAATCATCAGGGAAAGACACATAGTAACGGCGTGAGTCCTCGTCGAACTCCCACTTGAGCTCAAGCGCGTCATCTGGAGCGGAGTCATCTGGCCCTGCATCTGGTTTGGAAGTAATCTGTGAGCCACAGGGACTCAGCAATCTCGCACCCTCGTGATCAAGACTATTTAAGCTTATAGGTAAGGCAAGGTAAATATGTGGAGCTGCAGCAAGCGACTAGCATATATGGTGGCTAACCTGTTCGCAAAAGAGAGCGAGAAGAGAAGGCAACGTGCGAACAATAACTAGAGAACAAACCTGCGGCAAGCATTACTCCAACACAGTGTTCACTTCCCGTACTCCGCCGAGAAGAGACCATCATGGTAACACACACCGTTGATACATTTTAATTAAGTTAAGGTTCAAGTTATCTACAACCGGACATTAACCAATTCCCATCTGCCCATAACCGCGGGCACGGCTTTCGAAAGTTCAAATCCCTGCAGGGGAGTCCCAACTTAGCCCATGACAAGCTCTCACGGTCAACGAAGGATATACCTTCTCCCGAGACATTCCGATCAAGCTCGGTATCCCGGTTCTACAAGACACTTCGACAAGTTAAAACAAATCTAGCAACACTGCCCAAATGTGCCGACAAATCCCGATAGGAGCTGCACATATCTCGTTCTCAGGGCACACTCAGATGAGCCAGACGTCGGGTAGGCCAGCCCAGAGTTTCCCCTGGTATCCCCGGACATCGCTCGGTTGGACCAACACTCAGAGGAGCACTGGCCCGGGGGGGGGGGTTAAAATAAGATCACCCTCGGGCCCCGGAAACCCAAGGGAAAAAGAGGCTAGGTGGCAAATGGTAAAACCAAGGTTGGGCACTGCTGGAAAAGCTTTATTCAAGGCGAACTGTCAAGGGGTTCCCATTATCACCCAACCGCGTAAGGAACGCAAAAATCCAGGAACATAACACCGATATAACAGAAACTAGGGCGGCAAGAGTGGAACAAAACACTAGGCAAAAGTCCGAGCCTTCCACCATTTACCAAGTATATAGATGCATTAAGATAACAAGATAATATAATGATATCCCAACAAGAAAATAATGTTCCAACAAGGAACGGTCTCCAATCTTCACCTGCAACAAGGTGGGTTAGAGGTTTGACATGGAAATTTGGGAGGCATGATAAGCAAGTGGTAGGCATCGTAGCATAGGCATAGCAAAAGAGCGAGCATCTAGCAAAGCAAAGATAGAAGTGATTTCGAGGGTATGATCATCTTGCCTGCAAAGTTGTCAGAGTTGACTGGATCCTCGAAAGCAAACTCAACGGGCTCCTCATTAGCGAACTCGTCTCCCGGCTCTACCCAAACAAGACAAACAAGCAAAAAGGACATAATCAACCACGTGCAAACTCAAACAACATGATGCAAACATGGTATGCTATGCGGGATGCGATATGTGATGCATATGCAAGATTTGACAAGGAATGAATGAACCTGACCTCAACTTGGAAATCCAAGTGCGCCGCTGGAAAGGTGAGGTGATTTCGGTTGAAATCTGTATAAAGAACACCGGAATCGGAGACACGGTTTGGAAATGGCAAGCAATTCAAATATGGCACCGGTCTGCGATAAACAGCAAGTAGCCATCTAAATGCAACAAGTTAAACATGCTACAACACCCAAACATGGCAACAAAATACATGGCAGGGATCCATTCATGATGCTTAACAAAAGATGAACACTGAGCTACGGCCAATTCATCCATTAACAGGTTCAAACAAGCATGGCAAAAGTGCAATTGGTAAACAAATTTCAGACTTTGTGAAATTAACACCTGTCAGGAATTTCAGATCAGGTAGCACACTTTGGAGCATGAAAACTATATGCTACAGAGACTGAACATGGCAAAGTAAAGCATGGCATGGAGCTACTCAAAGAGCTTAACAAAAGTCCCTTAGTGACATTGAGCCAAAAGGGATCAGAAAATACAATGACAAGCATGTGAACATGGCAAAAATATAATCAGATCACAGACTTTGTGAAAAACTGGAGCATGCAAATCAGATATCAAGTAGGCATGTTTACGAACTCGATGCACTCACTACAGAGAATGTGATGACAATCTAAGAATAGACCCATCAAGAATACACATTATACAAGCTAGACATGGCAAGAACAATAACATAGCATGCACGGATCAACTACAACATCCTCGGCAAAATCGCTAACAAGTAGACAATCTGCCCAGATTCACGAAATAGCCAAAGTAGAGCTCGATTGACTCAAGCTAGGGTGCTCCATAATTGCAAAAAAAGACATGGATGGATAGAGCACTACAAGATTAATAAATCATCCTAACTGATCATCCTCAAAAGAGGCACGGATCACTAGGAAACAACATGAACATATGGCATATTGATAAAAATAGTCCAAGGACTTGGTGGAATTGCTAAGTCCCTGAAATTAGCATTAACGAATGCACCACTTTGCAAGCTTGTGCTAGTCACCACACACATCACAAAAATACATGGATGGCACCTATGGAAAGATGACAAAGCATATAACAAAACTCATGAAGAGCTCAGGGGCATATCATGCACACATTAATCACAGCAAAAATGACAAATAGCTATTTGGAGCAGCAGATCTGACAATTAACTCAAATAGCACTCTTCCAACAGCATTTCGGGCATCAAGATGAACTCAAATGAAAATCATGCAATGAGATGAAATGATGTACTCTCTGAGGCGAACATTTTGATATGCTACACGCCCAAAATGGATCTACGGATGCAAAGTTACGGCACGATGAACATAGCAACATAAATAGGGTTAGGAACGAGAAAGTCAACCCCTAGGATTTCCAGATCCAGATCGGATCTCGCCAGAGTTACTGTAGCTGGCACGCCTCCCGATGTTCAACATCCCCGGAGCCGAGGTCGGAGGTCGAGGAGGAGGACGACGGAGGGCGGCGGGCCGCCGGACGACGAGGGGGTGAGGCGCGGCCGGGTCGCCGGCGTCGAGGAACCGCGGTGGGGCGGCGGAGGTCGCCGGGGCCGGCCGGGCGACGAGCTCGCCGGCGTGGAGGAGAGGCGGCGGGGCTGGCCGGCTCGGACGCGGCGCGACGGCTTGGTCGCCGGACGCGGGGAGGACGAAGGCGCGTGGCGGCGACGCGCGCGTGGGCCGGGAGGGCTCTCTCCGGGCCCAGGCGGGCCCGCGCGGCGGCGATGTGGGCGCGGTGGCGGCGGCGAATGGGAAGGTGCCACGTGGCGGCGGCGGGCGCAGTGGACACGTCCGGTGCCGGCGGACGTTGTCCGGCGCACGGAGGAAGAAGAGGGCTAGGGTTTCGGGGAAGAGATCCGAATTTTTCGGGAAGGAGCTATATATAGGCCTAGAGGGAGCTAGGAGAGTCCAAATGAGGTGCGGTTTTCGGGCGCGCGATCGTGATCGAACGCTCTAGATGATGGAGAGGGTTTTGGTGGGTTTTGGGCCAAAATGGAGGGGTGTTGGGCTGCAACACACACGAGGCCTTTTCGGTCCCTCGGTTAATCGTTGGAGCATCAAACGAAGTCCAAATGGTACGAAACTTGACAGGCGGTCTACTGGTAGTAAACCAAGGCCGCTTGGCAAGTCTCGGTCCAATCCAGAAATGTTTAACCCCCACACACGAAAGAAAGGTAGAAATGACCACCGGAGGAGAACGGAGCGCCGGAATGCAAAACGGAAAACGGGGAAAATGCTCGGATGCATGAGACGAACACGTATGCAAATGCAATGCACATGATGACATGATATGAGATGCATGACAACAACAACCACACACGAAGACAAAAACCCGAACCCGAGAAAATAAAATAACTTAGCGCCGGAAACGGAAAGAGTTGGAGTACATATTAGGTAAATCATATCCGGGGTGTTACAATACTCCACCACTATGAAAGGATCTCGTCCCGAGATCTAGGACTGGAAGAACACCGGGTACTTAGAACGGAGGTGATCCTCGCGTTCCTAGGTAGCTTCACGGTCGGAATGGTGTGACCACTTGACTTTGAGAAATTTGATTGACTTATTGCGAGTCTTGCGTTCAATCTCTTCAAGAATAGCAACGGGGTGCTCACGGTAAGAGAGATCTTCTTGGAGATCAATGTCTTCGAAGTTGACGGTGCGGTCAGGAGTCTTGAAGCACTTGCGGAGCTGCGAGACATGGAACACGTCATGCACATTTGCAAAGTTTGAAGGAAGCTCGAGTTGATAGGCGAGATCGCCTCTCTTGCTGACGATCTTGAAAGGTCCACGTATCTAGGGGCAAGCTTCCCTTTGATACCGAAGCGATGAGTACCCTTCATTGGAGAGACGCGGAGGTAAACATGATCTCCGATCTCGAAAGCCAAATCGCGGTGCTTACTATCATAGTAGCTCTTCTGGCGCGATTGCGCTGCTTTGAGGTTGTCTCGAATGACTTTGCACATTTCCTCTGCCTCTGTGATTAAGTCATTTCCCAGAAGTTGACGTTCGCCGGTTTCAGGCCAGTTGAGAGGGGTACGACACTTCCTGCCATACAGGATTTCGAATGGGGCCTTGCCCGAACTTGCTTGAAAACTATTGTTGTAGGAGAATTCAGCATATGGAAGACGATCTTCCCACTTCATGCCGAAGGAGATCACACAAGCCCTGAGCATATCTTCAAGAATCTGATTGACACGCTCGACTTGACCGCTAGTTTGAGGATGGAAAGCTGTGCTGAAGCGGATGTTGGAGCCCATGGCCTTCTGAAAAGAATCCCAAAACTTGGAGGTAAAGATGCTGCCACGGTCTGAAGAGATCACCTGTGGAATACCGTGTAGAGAGACAACCCGAGAGGTATAGAGCTCCGCCAATTGAGCTGCAGTGATTGACTCTTTGATAGGCAGAAAGTGAGCCACTTTAGTGAGTTTGTCGATGACAACGAATATAGCGTCATTGCCACGCTTGGACTTTGGAAACCTAGTCACGAAGTCCATCTCAATGTGGTCAAACTTCCATTCTGGAATGGCAAGAGGTTGGAGGAGACCAGCTGGCCTTTGGTGTTCTGCCTTCACTCTTCTACAGACATCACACTCGTTCACGAATTGAGCAATCTCGCGCTTCATTCGAGTCCACCAATAAGCCTGCTTGAGGTCCTGATACATCTTTGTGCTCCCAGGGTGGATGGAGAGGAGTGAATTGTGAGCCTCGTTCATGATAACCTTACGAAGATCACCTTTGGGCACAACAATACGATCCTCGAAGAAGAGAGTGTCCTTGTCATCAAGGTGGTAGCACTTGTACTTGGGTTGACTCTTGGCAATCCCAATCTTCACCTTCTTCACCATAGCATCAAGAAGCTAAGCTTGGCGAATATGGTCTTCCAAGGTAGGAGAGACTTGAAGGTTGGCGAGGAAACCTTGAGGAACAACTTGCAGATTAAGTTTGCGGAAAGCTTCACAAAGCTCGGGTTGATAAGGCTTGAGAATAAGACTGTTGCAATAAGCCTTCCTGCTCAAAGCGTCAGCAATCACATTGGCCTTGCCTGGAGTATACTCGATACCCGGATTATACTCTTGAATCATTTCGACCCATCGAGTCTGCCTAAGGTTGAGATTAGGCTGAGTGAAGATGTACTTGAGACTCTTGGTGTCAGTGAAAATGTCCACTTTTCTTCCCAATAAGAGATGTCTCCAAGTCAAAAGAGCATGCACAACTGCCGCCAACTCGAGGTCATGAGTGGGGTAGTTCTTCTCGTTGGGCTTCAACTGGCGAGAGGTATAAGCCACAACTTTCTTCTCTTGCATCAACACTGCACCGAGACCTTGGAGAGAGGCATCACAGAAGACCTCGAACGGTTTGGATTCATCAGGAGGAGTCAGAACTGGAGCAGTGACCAATTTCTCTTTCAAAGTGTTGAAAGCAATGTCACACTCCGGAGACCAAACGTACTTGACGTGCTTCTGGAGAAGATTTGAGAGAGGCTTCGCGATCTTAGAAAAGTTCTCAATGAACCTTCGACAGTAGCTTGTGAGACCGAGGAAGCTACGGAGTTGCTTCACATTCTGAGCTGGTTCCCAATTCACAATTGCAGACACCTTCTCAGGATTCACCGCAATGCCCTTGGCAGAGATGATATGCCCAAGATATAGAACCTCATCGAGCCAAAATTCGCACTGAGAGAACTTGGCGTAGAACTGATGTTCCCTGAGCTTATCGAGCACCAAACGCAAGTGCTTGCCATGATCTTCCTTGTTCTTCGAAAAGACCAGAATGTCATCGAGATAGACCAAAACGAAGTCATTGGTGTAGGCGTTGAAGATGAAGTTCATCATGCGAGAGAAAGTCGGAGGAGCGTTGACGAGGCCAAAAGACATGACAGTGTATTCATATGAACCATAGCTTGTCCTGAAAGCTGTCTTGGGAATATCTTGCTCACGGATTTGAATCTGGTGATAGCCCATACGGAGATCAAGCTTGGAGAATACTTGGGCACCTTTGAGTTGTTTGAACAGCTCATTGATGTTGGGAAGTGGGTATTTGTTCTTGATAGTCTTCTTGTTCAATGGACGGTAGTCAACACAAAGTCGGTCCGTTCCATCCTTCTGCTTCACAAAAAGAACTCCACAACCCCACGGAGAAGAACTAGGTCAGATGAGACCCATTCTCTCTTGAATATCGAGTTGCTTTTTCAGCTCCTTCAACTCTTCAGGTCCAAGCTTGTAAGGACGCTTGCACACCGGTTCCGTGCCAGGCTCAAGATCGATGACGAATTCAACTAGCCGGTGCGGAGGCATTCCTGGAAGCTCTTCTGGAAAGACGTCTTGATATTCGCAAACGATTGGAATTTGCGAGATGGCATCCAGTTCACCCTTCTCATTGAGAGAAAACAGATGGATTGTATCATCACGAGCGGCAAAGACAATTACATCCTCAGACGAATGAGTCAATTGAATCTGCCTGGCAGCACAATCAAGATGCGCCTTGTTCTTAGAAAGCCAATCCATTCCGAGAATAAGATCAATATCCGAGTTGCCAAGAACCACCGGAGAAGAAAGGAACTTGTAGTCGCCCAACGTGATAGTAACATCCGGGGCCATAGCGCTTGCATTCATGAATTTACCCGGAGAAACAACAGATAACTGACTAGGCAAATCTTGTAAAGGCAACTCATGCTTAGAAACAAATGGTCTCGAGATGAAACAATGCGATGCGCCAGTGTCAAAAAGAACTTTTGCAGGAATATCGTTAACAGGAAGGTTACCCATGATGACATCTGACGAGTCCTCTGCCTGAGCTGCATTCATCAAGTTGACCTTGGCAGACTTGGGGTTATGCTTGACCACAGCTGTACTTGCCGATCTCACAGGAGGAGGAGGAGGGAGACGCCTCTGATTGAAGCATTTGTTGGCATAGTGACCCTTCTATTGGCACTTGTTGCACGTGACCTCTGAAAGCGGACGGTGATACGGAGCACTCGATCTTGGAGCTTGAGACAAAGTCTTGTTCTGAAAGCCAGGGTTGGGTGGGTGGGAAGATCCACTGCCACCTTTGCTCTTCTGATACGGCTGACGGAACGGAGGAGGAGGAAGCCAATACTTCTGCTGCTTGGCCACTTGAGTAGAGGAAGAAGGAGTAGCATCTCTGACTCGCTTCTTCGAGGCATCAAACCTCAGTTGAGAAGCCTCTTGCTTCAATGCCATGTTGTAGAACTCATCGTACCTCAAGGGCTCAAAGAGAACAAGAGCTAGCTGGATTTCTTCTCTGAGACCACCCCTGAACTGGTATATCATGCTCTTCTCGTCAGGGACGTCCTGCTTAGCAAAGCGGGCGAGCTTCTGAAACAACTTGTTGTAGTCATAGACAGACATAGATCCTGGCTTCAGGTTACGGAATTCCTCACGCTTGCTTTCAACCATGCTCTGAGGAATATGATGAGCTTTGAAGTCTTGACGGAATTCATCCCAGGTAATCACACGGCCACCTCTAGAATCCTTGTACTGCTGGAACCATTCTGCAGCTTGGTCTTTGAGTTGGAAGGAAGCGAACTTGACAAAGTCCTCAGGCCTGACGTTACTGCACTCGAAATGCTTGCATAAGTCCACGAGCCAATCGTCAGCATTAGTTGCCTCAACACAATTGCTGAAAGTCTTTGGCCCGTTAGCAAGGAACTAGTTGAGTGTAGCAAAGTGATTCTGATTGTTGCCTTGGTTGCCTTGGTTCGCTTGATTGCGCTCTTAAAGAATTTGCATGATCCCCGGGTACCGAGCTCGAATTCGCCCTATAGTGAGTCGTATTACAATTCACTGGCCGTCGTTTTACAACGTCGTGACTGGGTGCTCTTAGCGGGAGCCATCCTGAAGAGGTTGACCACCGTTAGCACATAGACAGATAAATGAAGCTGAAACCAAACGGAATGAAAATTGCAACATAAGTCTTCACATCCGAACAAAATGAACGAATGCATTTCTCTTGAAGTGGTCACACATCCCTAAATTGTGAAGCCACGTAGAATTAGGTAGAAGAAGTAAATCAACAAGGTACGGCTCAAGAACGAATAATCGGTAAGAAATCCCAATCTCAAACCAATATCCGTGGAAGAAGAACTAGAGCTACGAGAATTCCCACCTATGAAACTCCTGAAATTTTCCGGTTATGCAATCAGGTGTTGGGGATACAGGGGAAGCATAATATCTCACCCAAACTAGCAATTCCTACATCCAGCTGTATCCATCCTTCAACACATAACCAAGAAACCTTCGGAAACCATCTACCTCAACCTTCGAAAAGCATCCGTTATACAAGTTATGGCGATACTCCCGAACTCCCGCCCCAGTACTGGGTGGCGTCGAGGTTATCTCACCATCGAACTGCATAAAAGAGATTTCCGATGTCGGCGAACATATCTCAAGTATTCTAGAATTGCAACGATAAAATTATAATGACAACACCTCAGAGCTCAACTCCCCGGGACACTTCCACTAAACCCCTGACAGGAGGCACCAAGACAATGTTCTCATCATAAGCCATCGGAACGATTCCAAGATACTCGCGTGATCCTAAAAAAAAATTTAGTGAAATTTTAGAAGAGAAGAGTCAAAACTCTACGTCAGGATGCCTTACCAGAGCGATGAGGAGACTGGGAAGTAAAAAGAATTCCTAAGCTCTCCGATATATAATTCCTAAAGGACTCAAAACATTTTTCTAGACACAACTCGGCTGCTAAAAACGATCAAGCAATGGGGCTCCTAAGGTCGGGGAAGGCTCTGATTACCAACTTGTAACGCCCTCGATGCGGCTATAGCTCCCACGTGTTGAGGCACGACTTAGAGACATAACCGCATTGAAAGCAATGTCGCAAGTTAGGCAATCATCACAACATCCCATGTAATATAGAATAAAAGGGGGAGATACATAGTTGGCTTACACTCGCCACGTCACATCAAAGTACATAAATAACATACATCATCCAAAACACTCATGGCCCGACTACGGTGCCAAAATAGAAGAAAACCCAACATGCGACACGGTCCTGATCAAACCCCAACTGGGCACCACTACTGATCATCAGGAAAGGACACGTAGTAACGCTGAGAGTCCTCGTCGAACTCCCACTTGAGCTCGTAATCGTCACCTGGAGCGGAATCACCTGGACCTGCATCTGGTATAGTAGGAATCCATGAGCCACAGGGACTCAGCAATCTCGCACCCTCGCGATCAAAACTATTTAAGCTTATAGGAAGGGTAAGGCAATATATGTGGAGCTGCAGCAAGCGACTAGCATATATGGTGGCTAACTTATACGCAAAAGAGAGCGAGAAGAGGAGGCAAAGCGCGAGCGAGAATCTAGAGGAACAACCTGCGCAAGCATTACTCCAACACCGTGTCCACTTCCCGGACTCCGCCGAGAAGGCATCACGGTCACACACGTTGATTCATTTAATTAAATTTATGTTCAAGTATTCTACAACCGGACATTAACAAATCCCATCTGCCCATTAAGCCGCCGGGCACCGGCTTCGAAAGTTCAATACCCTGCAGGGGAGTCCAACTTAAGCCCATGACAAGCTCTCACGTCAACGAAGGAATAAGACCTCCCAAGACGTTCCGATCAGACTCGGTATCTCGGTAACTCAAGACACTTCGACAGGTTAAAACAAGACCAGCAACACCGCTCGAATGTGCCGACAAATCCCGATAGGAGCTGCACATAATCTCGTTCTCAGGGCACACTCAGATGAGACTAGCTACGAGTAAAACCAACCCTCAAGTTTCCCGAGGTGGCCCCGCAGGCAGCTCAGTTCGGACCAACACTCAGAGGAGCACTGGCCCGTGGGGGGCTAAAATAAGATGACCCTCGGGCTCCGGAAACCCAAGGGAAAAAGAGGCTAGGTGGCAAATGGTAAAACCAAGGTTGGGCATTGCTGGAAAAGCTTTAATCAAGGCGAACTATCAAGGGGTTCCCATTATAACCCAACCGCGTAAGGAACGCAAAATCCGGGAACATAACACCGATATGACGGAAACTAGGGCGGCAAGAGTGGAACAAAACACTAGGCGAGAGGCCGAGCCTTCCACCCTTTACCAAATATATAGGTGCATTAAGATAACATAGCAATATAATGATATCCCAACAGTAAATAAATGTTCCAACAAGGAACGGCTCCAATCTTCACCTGCAACTAGCAACGCTATAAGAGGGGCTGAGCAAAGCGGTAACATAGCCAATCAATGGTTTGCTAGGACAAGGTGGGTTAGAGGTTCAACATGGCAATTGGGAGGCTGACAAGCAAAAGGTAGGCATCGTAGCATTGGCATAGCAAAGAGCGAGCAAACTAGCATAGCAAAGATAGTAGTGATTTCGAGGGTATGATCATCTTGCCTGCAAAGCTGTCAGAGTTGACTGGATCCTCAAAAGCAAACTCAACGGGCTCCTCGATAGCGAACTCTTCTCCCGGCTCTACCCAAACAAGACAAACAAGCAACAAGGATACAATCAACCACGTGCAAACTCCAACAATAAGATGCAATGATGAGATGTTATGCGGGATGCGATGCGGGATGCAAAATGCAAGATATGACAGGAAATGCATGAACCTGGCCTCAACTTGGAAAACCAAGAGTGCCACTGGAAAGATGGGATGCAATCGCTTGAAAACGATATAAAGAACGCCGGAATCGGAGTTACGGTTTGGACATGGCAAGCGATTTAAGAATGACATCGATCTGCGATTTACAGCAAGTAGGCATCTAAATGCAATGGAATGAACATGCTACAGCACCCAAACATGACAACAAAATACATGGCAGGGAAGCATTCAAGATGCTTAACCAAATACTAGCACTGAGGTATGGCCAATTCATCCATTAAGAGGTTCAAACAAGCATGGCAAAAACGCAAATGCAAAACAGATTTCAGACTTTGTGAAATTAACACTTGTCTGAAATTTCAGATCATGAAGCCCTCTTCGGAGCAACAAAATAACATGATACATGACCTGATTAAGATAAATAAGAACATGGCATGGAGATACTAAACAAGCTTAACAAAAGTCCCTAAGTGACCTGGGGCCAAAAGGGATCACAAAATATACTAATAAGCACACGAACATAGCTAAAACACAATCAGTTTTCAGACTTAGTGAAAACTGAGACATGCTGAAATTTAACTCACGAAGGCATGTAAACGAGCTCGATGCACTCACCACGGTGCAAGTCATGGCAAGGCAAGCATACATCCATTAAGAAGGCACAAAATGCTAGCTAGACATGGCAAGAACAATGGCATAACATGCACGGATCAACTACAATAACTCCGGCAAAATCGCAAACAAGTTGACGATCTGCCCAGATTCACAACGAAGCAAAAGTAAAGCTCGATTGACTCAAGCTAGGGTGCTCCATAATTGCAATTAAGACATGGATGGATAGAGTCTAACAAGATTAACAAAACTCCTTTACTAATCATCCTCAAAAGAGGCACGGATCACTAGGAAACAGCAAGAACATATGGCATCATGAACTAAATAATCCCAGACTTAGTGAAAACTACTAAGTCCCTGAAAACAGATTTACCGGGTGCCTCACTTTGCAAGCTTGCACAAGTCACCACACACATCCTAAAAATGCATGGGTTGCACCTCTGGGAAGATAACAAGATGCTTAACAAAACTTATGAAGGACTCACAGGCATATCATGCACACAACAATCATGGCAAAAATGACAAAAGTCTAAGATGAACTAGCAGATCTGACAATTAACTCACGAAGCCTCCTTCTAGCAGCATTTCGGGCATCAAGATGCACTTAAATGAAAATGTTGCAATGGAATGAAATGATGTACTCTTCGAGACGAACATTTTGATATACTATATGTCCAAATCGGAGCTACGGATGCGGAGATATGGCAGGTCAAAGTATGCACACAAAATTAGGGGGAGAGAGGAAAAGTCAACCGGCTAGGGTTTTAGATCCAGATCTAGATCGGGCACTGTAGTAGTTACTGTAGCACCCCGCTCCGAGGTCGCCGGAAATGGCCGCGGTGGTGGCCGGAGTCGCGGAAGAAGCTCGCCGGAGCTTGGAGAGGAGGAGGCCGGACGTGGGGAGGGGCTTGGTGCACGGTGGAGGAGAGGCCGGGGCGCGCGCACGGCGAGGCGGCGGCGGGCTCGGCCGCCGGACTTGGAGCGGTGCCGGTGGAGGAGTTCGCCGGCGCGGGCGGTGCGGTGGAGGAGAGGCCGGCGCGTGCAGCCGGGCGCGGGGAAGAAGCCGGCGGCGGGGCGCGGCTCCTCTGGCCCAGGCGGGAGCGGCGGAGGGCTGGCCTCGGGCCGGGACGGGCCGACGGCGGGAGGAGGCCGGCGTGCCACGTGGCGCCTCCGGGTTGGCTGCGGCCACCGGTGGACGTGTCCGGCACGCGGACGGACGTGTCCGGCGCGCGGAGATGTTTTTTTTTAGGGTTGGACGGGGAGAGATCCGAGATTTGGAAAGGGGGTGTATATATAGGCATAGGGGGAGTTAGGAGAGTCCAAATGAGGTGCGGTTTTTGGCCACGCGATCGTGATCGAACGCTCTAGTGATGGAGCAAAGTTTGGTGGGTTTTGGGCCAAATTGGAGGGGTGTTGGGCTGCAACACACATGAGGCTTTTCGGTCCCTCGGTTAACCGTTGGAGTATCAAACGAAGTCCAAATGATACGAAACTGACAGGCGGTCTACCGGTAGTAAACCAAGGCCGCTTGGCAAGTCTCGGTCCAATCCGGAAATGTTTAATCCCCACACACGAAAGAAAGCTAGAAATGACCACCGGAGGAGAACGAAGCGCCGGAATGCAAAACGGACAACGGGGAAAATGCTCGAATGCATGAGATGAACACGTATGCGAATGCAATGCACATGCTGACATGATATGAGATGCATGACAACGAAACAACACACGGAGACAAAGACCCGAACCCAGAGAAATAAATATAACTTAACGCCGGAAACGGCAAGAGTTGGAGTACAAATTGGGAAAGTTATATCCGGGGCATTACATGAAGCTTGTTTGCTCCCTAGTCATCAAAACCCCATCAATTCCATCACAACTAGACGTAGGCTTTTACCTTCATCGAAGGGGCCGAACTAGTATAAACTCTCTTGCGTCCATGTGTCCGCTTTAACCCCTTCAAGCTAACCCGTCGCGATGGCTCCACGACTAAGTCCTTTCTCTAGGACATCTGCCGTGACAAAACCATGACAGTTGGCGCCCACCATGGGGCTATCGCACGATGGTTTCAGGTTCTTGGAGGGCCGCTTTGAAGGACTCGAGGGCTACGCTGTGGGCCGGATGACTCAGAGTCGTCGCGGCAAGCTCTACATCGACGACGCAGGCTGGGCCCCAAGGCCGGCTCAGTTGAGTACGGGTACCGGGTCCCCTTTGGTGGCATTCACGTTTTCATTGGCAAGATCGGTGAACCGGGCCCTGAGCCGGACATCTGCACCGACCTCGTCGAGATGGCTCAGCGTGCGCGATCCGCCCGGGTTAAACCGGCCATGAAGCGTGCCTTCGTGGGAGTCATCCATGGAGGAAGTTATGAGGATGGATCGAAATCTCGCGGCGAGACCGTCGTTTGTTCCCATGATGAGTCATCGACCGGAGAAACCGAATCTCTTTATCAGCTACAAGACGGCCGGATTGGGGGCTGTTCCAACGGCGACAGTATTCCGGACCCCTCTGATCTGCCCAACCGGGTTGGAATATTCATGGCCGGCACACAAGCAGCGCTTCATTCTTCGATCGCTGCGGCAACAACCTCCGGTTCAGCAGCGGCGACGGCTGCCGGGGCAGGAGGCCCTGTGCGCCCGCCGGCTCAAGTTCTATCAGAGCTATTTGATGCATTGGCTGTGCTTATGGCGGAAGCTAATCCGGCGGATCAGGACGTCCACAACGCAGAGGTTGCAAAGATAAAGGAACAGATCACCCAGGCCAAGGCGGATCTGGCAGCTGAGGACACCAGGATGGCCATAGAGCGGGCCGCTTTAGACGCACAAGCCTACAGGCTCATGTTGGACCAGAGCGCGTCGCAGGAAGTCATGAGGAGGAAGTACCGATCCCGTTTGCCTCTGATTTTCGAGGCCAGAGACCTTTTCAACACTCTAGGAGCAGGAACCGGCAATCCGCTGGAGGGAAACCGGGCGGAAGCTCCTGGGACCGGTGCACCGGTTCATCCTAGTCAGATGGACCCACCACGTCAAAACACTGTGATACCTCAGGCTGTTTTAACACCGCCGGGTCATTACTCCAACCCAATGGACAATCTCGTCGCCGCTGTTGCACGGCTGGAGGCCATTCCAATTGAAGGTGACTCGCCGCAGGCAGTAGAAACGCGACGGGTCAAGGAGCTTCTGAGGACAGCTTTAGTCCAACAGGAAGCATACTCGTACAGCCGCGACCGGATCCACTCGACCCCCCGTCCAAGCCGGAGCTATAGCAGACATATGGATGAACCGGCGGTGTCGAGTAACGAACGACGTGGAGCACCCCGTGGCAACAACCCGGCGGGTGGTGCTGATAACGCTCAGGAAGTGGGGGACCGGGCCCGAGCGCGCAGGGAGGCCGAGTTAGCCGTACAGCATCAGGCTCGGCAGCTCACGCCGGTTCGTCCAACTATCTCGATCGAACCTGGTGTTACTTCTAGTTCTTTGGGGGGTGCCTTGCCTTGTCCCCGCTTTACGCAATGTGCGCCTGCCCAAGGATTTCAAAGGCCCGCGCAAGGTACCAAATTACACAGCAGATCAACCTCCAGAAACATGGGTGGAGAGCTATGAGATGGCCATGGAGATGCTTGATGTGGATGACGCGGCGTGTGCGAAATACTTCACCATGATGCTTGAAGGAACGGCCCGTACTTGGTTAAAAAGCTTGCCGGCTAATTCTATCAGTTCATGGGCCCAATTACGAGCCCGGTTTATCAGCAATTTCAAGGATACATGTGAACAGCCTATGTCGATAGTGGACTTAGCTGCCTGCGTCCAGGAGGAAGGAGAATCGACGACTCATTGGGTGCGCCGGGTTTCACAAGTGTTGCATTCATCAGACCGCATCAACGCTGACACCGATGTATTAACCTTAGAAGGCAACTGCCGGTTTGGGCCCCTAAAGCTGAAGTTGGGACGGATGAAGCATCATTGCACTGACATGGGAACCCTCATGGCTGCTTTGGTAAAGTATGCCGATTCTGATAGTACCAAGGATCCCGAATCTGATGATGACAAGGCAGGGAAGGGAAAGAGGAACAACAACTCCAAGGGTCAGCAGCATCACTGGGTAGGCAATGGTGGTGGAGGCAAGCGTAAAGCGGATGGTAACATGGATTTTGTGGCTAATACCAACACGCAGGACAATGGCCAGCGACGCAAGGGCAAACCGAAAAATCGCAATGGGGCGCCCAACCCTAACCCGGACCGCCTAAACTATCTGCTAAGCCAGCCCTATCCAAGACATGGGACGAAGGAGGCGCCAGCAAACCACCTTTGGAAGGATTGCTTCATTATGCAGGAGTTCAAGAATTCTAATGCTTTCCAGTATGATCACAGCTCCGGCGGTGGCTCAGGGTCCGGGCCGGGTTACGGTGGAGGAAATTCCGGTTCAGGATTTAATGGTAATCCGGGCAGACAATAATGTCAAAATAGTCAGAACAACCAGGGCGGTTACAACCAACAGCAGCAACAGTCAGGTTACCAGAGCAACCCAAAGCAGTTGAGTAGTGGGCAGTACCATGTCTTCACCACTAGCTTGGACAAGCAAGACCGGAAGGTTCAGAGGCGGGCGGTCAACTCTATTGAACCGGCACACCCCGTTATCTACGGTGGTCTGAACAACCAATCATATGGAGCAGAGAGGATCACCCTCCCCAGGTTGATAATCCGGGTCAATTGGCTCTGGTGGTGGCGCCTCATGAAGGAAATATGCCCTAGAGGCAATAATAAAGTTATTATTTATTTCCTTATTTCATGATGAATGTTTATTATTCATGTTAGAATTGTATTAACCGGAAACATAATACATGTGTGAATACATAGACAACCAGAGTGTCACTAGTATGCCTCTACTTGACTAGCTCGTTAATCAAAGATGGTTATGTTTCCTAACCATGAACAAAGTGTTGTTATTTGATTAACGAGGTCACATCATTAGTTGAATGATCTGATTGACATGACCCATTCCATTAGCTTAGCACCCGATCGTTTAGTATGTTGCTATTGCTTTCTTCATGACTTATACATGTTCCTATGACTATGAGATTATCCAACTCCCGTTTGCCGGAGGAACACTTTGGGTGCTACCAAACGTCACAACGTAACTGGGTGATTATAAAGGAGCATTACAGGTGTCTCCAAAGGTAGATGTTGGGTTGGCGTATTTCGAGATTAGGATTTGTCACTCCGATTGTCGGAGAGGTATCTCTGGGCCCTCTCGGTAATGCACATCACTTAAGCCTTGCAAGCATTGCAACTAAATGAGTTAGTTGCGGGATGATGTATTACAGAACGAGTAAAGAGACTTGCCGGTAACGAGATTGAACTAGGTATTGGAATAGCGACGATCAAATCTCGGGCAAGTAACATACCGATGACAAAGGGAACAACGTATACAGTTATGCGGTCTGACCGATAAAGATCTTCGTAGAATATGTAGGAGCCAATATGGGCATCCAGGTCCCGCTATTGGTTATTGACCGGAGACGTGTCTCGGTCATGTCTACATTGTTCTCGAACCCGTAGGGTCCGCACGCTTAAGGTTGCGATGACAGTTATATTATGAGTTTATGCATTTTGATGTACCGAAGGTTGTTCGGAGTCCCGGATGTGATCACGGACATGACGAGGAGTCTCGAAATGGTCGAGACATAAAGATTGATATATTGGAAGCCTATGTTTGGATATCGGAAGTGTTCCGGGTGAAATCGGGGATTTACCGGAGTACCGGGAGGTTACCGGAACCCCCCGGGAGCATATGGGCCTTAGTGGGCTTTAGTGGAAAGGAGAAAGGGGCAGCCCAAGGTGGCGGCGCCTCCCCCCTCCCTAGTCCTATTAGGACTAGGAGAGGTGGGCCGGCCCCCTCTCTCTCTTCCCCCCCCCCCCCGAGGAATCCTATTCCAACTAGGATTGGGGGGGATCCTACTCCCGGAGGGAGTAGGACTCTCCTGGCGCGCCCCTTGTGGCCGGCCAGCCTCCCCCCTTTGGTCCTTTATATACTGAGGTAGAGGCACGCTAGAACACACAAGTTGATCCACGTGATCTATTCCTTAGCCGTGTGCGGTGCCCCCAGCCACCATAGTCCTCGATAATACTGTAGCAGAGTTTAGGCGAAGCCCTGCTGCTGTAGTACATCAAGATCGTCACCACGCCGTCGTGCTGACGGAAATCTTCCCCGACACTTTGCTGGATCGGAGTCCGGGGATCATCATCGAGCTGAACGTGTGCTCGAACTCGAAGGTGCCGTAGTTTCGGTGCTTGATCGGTTGGATCGTGAAGATGTACGACTACTTCCTCTACGTTGTGTCAATGCTTCCGCAGTCGGTCTACGTGGGTACGTAGACAGCACTCTCCCCTCTCGTTGCTATGCATCACCATGATCTTGCGAGTGCGTAGGAAATTTTTTGAAATTACTACGAAACCCAACAGTGGCATCCGAGCCTAGGTTATTTATGTTGATGTTATATGCACGAGTAGAACACAAGTGAGTTGTGGGCGATATAAGTCATACTGCCTGCTAGCATGTCATACTTTGGTTTGGCGGCATTGTTGGACGAGACGACCCGGACCAACATTACGCGTACGCTTACGCGAGACCGGTTCCCCCGACGTGCTTTGCACATAGGTGGCTTGCGGGCGACTGTCTCTCCAACTTTAGTTGAACCAAGTATGGCTACGCCCGGTCCTTGCGAAGATTAAAACGGAGTCAACTTGACAAACTATCGTTGTGGTTTTGATGCGTAGGTAAGAATGGTTCTTGCTTAAGCCCGTAGCAGCCATGTAAAACTTGTAACAACAAAGTAGAGGACGTCTAACTTGTTTTTGCAGGGCATGTTGTGATGTGATATGGTCAAGACGTGATGAGATATAAGTTGTTGTATGAGATGATCATGTTTTGTTGAAGTTATCGGCAACTGGCAAAATCCTTATGGTTGTCTCTCTATTGCATAAGATGCAAGCGCCCAATAACTGCTTTACTTTATTGCTATGCGATAGCAATAGTTGCAAGAGCAATTGTTGGCGAGACGACCACGTGACGACACATTGATATAGATCAAGATGATGGAGATCATGGTGTCATGCCGGTGACGATAGAGATCATAACAGTACTTTGGAGATGGAAATCAAAGGCGCAAGATGATGATGGCCATATCATGTCACATATTTTGATTGCATATGATGTTTATCTTTTATACATCTTATTTTGCTTAGTTTGACGGTAGCATTTTAAGATGATCTCTCACTAATTATCAAGAAGTGTTCTCCCTGAGTATGCACCGTTGCCAAAGTTCGTCGTGCCTAGACACCACGTGATGATCGGGTGTGATAAGCTCTACGTCCATCTACAACGGGTGCAAGCCAGTTTTGCACACGCGGAATACTCAGGTTAAACTTGACGAGCCTAGCATATGCAGATATGGCCTCGGAACACAGAGACCGAAAGGTCGAGCGTGAATCATATAGTAGATATGATCAACATAGTAATGTTCACCATTGAAAACTACTCCATCTCACGTGATGATCGGTTATGGTTTAGTTGATATGGATCACGTAATCACTTAGAAGATTAAGAGGGATGTCTATCTAAGTGGGAGTTCTTAAGTAATATGATTAATTGAACTTAAATTTATCATGAACTTAGTCCTGGTAGTATTTTGCAAATTATGTTGTAGATCAATAGCTTGCGTTGTTGCTTTCATATGTTTATTTTGATATGTTCCTAGAGAAAAATTGTGTTGAAAGATGTTAGTAGCAATGATGCGGATTGGATCCGTGATCTGAGGTTTATCCTCATTGCTGCACAGAAGAATTATGTCCTTGATGCACCGCTAGGTGACAGACCTATTGCAGGAGCAGATGCAGACGTTATGAACGTTTGGCTAGCTCAATATGATGACTACTTGATAGTTTAGTGCACCATGCTTAACGGCTTAGAATCGGGACTTCAAAGACGTTTTGAACGTCATGGACCATATGAGATGTTCCAGGAATTGAAGTTAATATTTCAAGCAAATACCCGAGTTGAGAGATATGAAGTCTCCAACAAGTTCTATAGCTAAAATATGGAGGAGAATCGCTCAACTAGTGAGCATGTGCTCAGATTGTCTGGGTACTACAATCGCTTGAATCAAGTGGGAGTTAATCTTCCAGATAAAATAGTGATTGACAGAATTCTCTAGTCACCATCACCAAGTTAGTAGAACTTCGTGATGAACTATAATATGCAAGGGATGACTAAAGTGAGTCCCAAGCTCTTCGTGATGTTGAAATCGACGAAGGTAGAAATCAAGAAAGAGCATCAAGTGTTGATGGTAGACAAGACCACTAGTTTCAATAAAAGGGCAAAGGGAAGAAGGGGAACTTCAAGAAGAACGGCAAGCAAGTTGCTGCTCAAGTGAAGAAGCCCAAGTCTGGTCCTAAGCCTGAGACTAAGTGTTTCTACTGCAAAGGGACTGGTCACTGGAAGCGGAACTACCCCAAGTGATTGGCAGATAAGAAGGATGGCAAAGTGAACATAAGTATATTTGATATACATGTTATTGATGTGTACTTTACTAGTGTTTATAGCAACCCCTCAGTATTTGATACTAGTTCAGTTGCTAAGATTAGTAACTCGAAACGGGAGTTGCAGAATAAACAGAGACTAGTTAAGGGTGAAGTGACGATGTGTGTTGGAAGTGGTTCCAAGATTGATATGATCATCATCGCACTCCCCTATACTTTCGGGATTAGTGTTGAACCTAAATAAGTGTTATTTGGTTTTTGCGTTGAGCATGAATATGATTTGATCATGTTTATTGCAATACGGTTATTCATTAAAGTCAGAGAATAATTGTTTTTCTGTTTACATGAATAAAACCTTCGATGGTCATACACCCAATGAAACAAGTTCATTGGATCTCGATCGTAGTGATACACATATTCATAATATTGAAACCAAAAGATGCGAAGTTAATAATGATAGTGCAACTTATTTGTAGCACTGCCGTTTAGGGCATATTGGTGTAAAGCGCATGAAGAAACTCCATGCTGATGGGATTTTGGAATCACTTGATTATGAATCACTTGATGCTTGCAAACCATGCCTCATGGGCAAGATGACTAAGACTCTGTTCTCCGGAGCGAGCAACTGACTTATTGGAAATAATACATACTGATGTATGTGGTCCGATGAGTGTTAAGGCTCACGGCAAGTATCGTTATTTTCTGAACTTCACAGATGATTTGAGCAGATATGGGTATATCTACTTGATGAAACATAAGTCTGAAACATTTGAAAAGTTCAAAGAATTTCAGAGTGAAGTGGAAAATCATCGTGACAAGAAAATAAAGTTTCTACGATCTGATCGCGGAGACAAATATTTGAGTTACGAGTTTGGTCTTCAATTAAAACAATGTGGAATAGTTTCACAAACTCATGCCACATGGAACACCACAGCATAATGGTGTGTCCGAACGTCATAACCGTACTTTATTGGATATAGTGCAATCTATGATGTCTCTTACCGATCTACCACTATCGTTTTGGGGTTATGCATTAGAGACAGCTGCATTCACGTTAAATAGGGCACCATCTAAATCCGTTGAGACGACACCGTGTGAACTATGGTTTGGCAAGAAACCTAAGCTGTCGTTTCTTAAAGTTTGGGGGTGCGATGCTTATATGAAAAAGTTTCATCCTGATAAGCTCAAACTCAAATCGGAGAAGTGCGTCTTCATAGGATATCCAAAGGAAACTATTGGATACACCTTCTATCACAGATCCGAAGGTAAGACTTTTGTTGCTAAATTCGGAAACTTTCTGGAGAAGGAGTTTCTCTCGAAAGAAGTGAGTGGGAGGAAAGTAGAACTTGACGAGGTAACTCTACCTGCTCCCTTATTGGAAAGTAGTACATCACAGAAAACTGTTTCTGTGACACCTACACCAGTTAGTGAGGAAGCTAATGATGATGATCATGAAACTTCAGAACAAGATACTACTGAACCTCGTAGATCAACCAGAGTAAGATCCGCGCCAGAGTGGTACGGTAATCCTGTTCTGGAAGTCATGCTACTAGATCATGATGAACCTACGAACTATGAAGAAGCGATGGTGAGCCCAGATTCCGCAAAGTGGCTTGAAGCCATGAAATCTGAGATATGATCCATGTATGAGAACAAAGTATGGACTTTGGTTGACTTGCCCGATGATCGGCAAGCCATAGAAAATAAATGGATCTTCAAGAGGAAGACGGACACTAATAGTAGTGTTACTATCTACAAAGCTAGAATTGTCGCAAAAGGTTTCCGACAAGTTCAAGGTGTTGACTACGATGAGATTTTCTCACTCGTATCTATGCTTAAGTCTGTCCGAATCATGTTAGCAATTGCTGCATTTTATGAAATCTGGCAAATGGATAAACAAAACTGCATTCCTTAATGGATTTACTAAAGAAGAGTTGTATACGATGCAACTAGAAGGTTTTGTCGATCCTAAAGGTGTTAACTAAATATGCAAGCTCCAGCGATCCATCTATGGACTGGTGCAAGAATCTCGGAGTTGGAATATACGCTTTGATAAGTTGATCAAAGCATATAGTTTTATACAGACTTGCGGTGAAGCCTGTATTTACAAGAAAGTGAGTGGGAGCACTACAACATTTCTGATAAGTATATGTGAATGACATATTGTTGATCGGAAATAATGTAGAATTATTCTGCAAAGCATAAAGGAGTGTTTGAAAGGAGTTTTTCAAAGAAAGACCTCGGTGAAGCTGCTTACATATTGAGTATCAAGATCTATAGAGATAGATCAAGACACTTGATAAGTTTTTTCAATGAGTACATACCTTGACAAGATTTTGAAGTAGTTCAAAATGGAACAGTCAAAGAAAAGGTTTCTTGCCTGTGTTACAAGGTGTGAAGTTGAGTAAGACTCAAAGCCCGACCACGGCAGAAGATAGAAAGAGAATGAAAGTCATTCCCTATGCCTTAGTCATAGGTTCTATAAAGTATGCCATGTTGTATACCAGATCTATTGTATGCCCTACCACTGAGTTTGGCAAGGGAGTACGATAGTGATCTAGGAGTAGATCACTGGACAGCGGTCAAAATTATCCTTAGTGGAATAAGGATATGTTTCTCGATTATGGAAGTGAAAAAAAGGGTTCGTCGTAAAGGGTTACGCCGATGCAAGTTTTGACACTAATCTAGATGACTCTAAGTCTCGGTCTAGATACATATTGAAAGTGGGAGCAATTAGCTAGAATAGCTCCATGCAGAGCATTGTTGACATAGAAATTTGCAAAATACATGCGGATCTGAATGTGGCAGACCCGTTGACTAAGATTCTCTCACAAGCAAAACATGATCACACCTTAGTACTCCTTGGGTGTTAATCACATAGCGATGTGAACTAGATTACTGAATCTAGTAAACCCTTTGGGTGTTGGTCACATGGCGATGTGAACTATGGGTGTTAATCACATGATGATGTGAACTATCGATGTTAATCACATGGTGATGTGATCTAGATTATTGACTCTAGTGCAAGTGGGAGACTGAAGGAAATATGCCCTATAGGCAATAATAGAGTTATTATTTATTTCCTTATTTCATGATAAATCTTTATTATTCATGCTAGAATTGTATTAACCGGAAACATAATACATGTGTGAATACATAGACAAACAGAGTGTCACTAGTATGCCTCTACTTGACTAGCTCGTTAATCAAAGATGGTTATGTTTCCTAACCATGGACAAAGAGTTGTTATTTGATTAACGGGATCACATCATTAGGTGAATGATCTGATTGACATGACCCATTCCATTAGCTTAGCACCCGATCGTTTAGTATGTTGCTATTGCTTTCTTCATGACTTATACATGTTCCTATGACTATGAGATTATGCAACTCCCGTTTGCCGGAGGAACACTTTGTGTGCTACCAAACGTCACAACGTAACTGGGTGATTATAAAGGTGCTCTACAGGTGTCTCAAAAGGTACATGTTGGGTTGGCGTATTTCGAGATTAGGATTTGTCACTCCGATTGTCGGAGAGGTATCTTTGGGCCCTCTCGGTAATGCACATCACTTAAGCCTTGCAAGCATTGCAACTAATGAGTTAGTTGCGGGATGATGTATTACGGAACAAGTAAAGAGACTTGCCGGTAACGAGATGGAACTAGGTATTGGATACCGACAATCAAATCTCGGGCAAGTAACATACCGATGACAAAAAAACAACGTATGTTGTTATGCGGTTTGACCGATAAAGATCTTCATAGAATATGTAGGAGCCAATATGAGCATCCAGGTTCCGCTATTGGTTATTGACCGGTAACATGTCTCGTTCATGTCTACATAGTTCTCGAACCCGTAGGGTCCGCACGCTTAAAATTCGGTGACGATCGATATTATGAGTTTATGTGTTTTGATGTACCGAAGTTTGTTCGGAGTCCCGGATGTGATCACGGACATGACGAGGAGTCTTGAAATGGTCGAGACGTAAAGATTGATATATTGGAAGCCTATGTTTGGATATCGGAAGTGTTCCGGGTGAAATCAGGATTTTACCGGAGTACTAGGAGGTTACCGGAACCCCCCCGGGAGCTATATGGGCCATAGTGGGCCTTAGTAGAAAAGAGAAGAGGCAGCCCCTACATGGGCCGCGCGCCCCTCCCCTCCCTTGGTCCGAATAGGACAAGGAGAGGGGGCGCCCCTCTCTCTCTATTCCCCCCTCCGCGAATCCTATTCCAACTAGGATTGGGGGGAATCCTACTCCCAGAGGGAGTAGGACTCTCCTGGCGCGCCTCTCCTAGGCCGGCCGCACCCCCCCTTTAGTCCTTTATATACGGAGGCAGGGGCACCCCAGAGACACAAGTTGATCCACGTGATCTTATTCTTAGCCGTGTGCGGCGCCCCCAGCCACCATAGTCCTCGATAATATTGTAGCGGTGCTTAGGCGAAGCCCTGCAGCAGTAGTACATCAAGATCGTCACCACGCCGTCGTGCTGACGGAACTCTTCCCCGACACTTTGCTGGATCGGAGTCCGGGGATCGTCATCGAGCTGAACGTGTGCTAAAACTCGGAGGTGTCGTAGTTTCGGTGCTTGATCGGTCGGGCCGTGAAGACGTACGACTACATCAACCAAACGCTTTCGTTGTCGATCTACAAAGGGTACGTAGATCACACACTCCTCTCGTTGCTATGCATCACCATGATCTTGCGTGTGCGTAGGAAAATTTTGAAATTACTATCTTGCCAGACAATGTGGCAAGGCACACATCACGTGCGGTACTCAGCATGGCATATCGTATAGAGCCTATGACAAAAGCATAGGGGACGACCTTCGTCCTTCCTCTTTCTTCTGCCGTGGTCGAGCTTTAAGTCTTAACTTCATACCTTACAACTCAGGCAAGAACTCCTTCTTTGACTGATCCATCTTGAACCCCTTCAAGATCATGTCAAGGTATGTGCTCATTTGAAAGTACCATTAAGCATTTTGATCTATCCTTATAGATCTTGATGCTCAATGTTCAAGTAGCTTAATCCAGGCTTTCCATTGAAAAACACTTTCCAAATAACCCTATATGCTTTCCAGAAATTCTACATTATTTCTGATCCATAATATGTCAACAACATATACTCATCAGAAATTCTATAGTGCTCCCACTCACTTCTTTGGAAATACAAGTTCCTCATAAACTTTGTATACACCAAAATATTTGATCATCTCATCAAAGCATACATTCCAACTCCGAGATGCTTACCCCAGCCCTTAGAAGGATTGCTGGAGCTTTGCATACTTATTAGCATCTTTCAGGATTGACAAAACCTTTCGGTTGTATCACATACAACCTTTCCTCAAGAAAATCATCGAGGAAACAATGTTTTTTGACATCTATCTGCAAGATTTCATAAATAATGCAGTAATCGCTAATATAATTCCAACAGACTCTTAGCATCGCTACGAGTGAGAAAGTATCATCGTAGTCAACTCCTTGAACTTGTCGGAAAACATCTTAACGACAAGTCGAGCTTTCTTAATGGTGACATTTACCATCATTGTCCGTCTTCCTTTTAAAATCCATCTGCACTCAACAGCCTTACGACCATCGAGCTGTTCTGCCAAAGTCTACACTTTGTTTTCATACATGGATCCTCTCTCGGATTTTATGGCCTCGAGCCATTTATCGGAATCCGGGCCCACCATCGCTTCTCCATAGCTCGTAGGTTCATTGTTGTCTAGCAACATGACTTCCAAGACAGGATTACGTACCACTCTGAAGTAGTACGCATCCTTGTCATCCCACGAGGTTTGGTAGTGACTTGATCTGAAGTTTCATGATCACTATCATAAGCTTCCACTTCAATTGGTGTAGGTGCCACAGGAACAACTCCTGTGCCCTGCCACACACTAGTTGAAGAGACGGTTCAATAACCTCATCAAGTCTCCACCATCCTCCCACTCAATTCTTTCGAGAGAAACTTTTCCTTGAGAAAGGACCCGATTCTAGAAACAATCCCTTATTGCTTTCGGATCTGAGACAGGAGGTATACCCAACTGTTTTGGGTGTCCTATGAAGATGCATTTATCCGCTTTGGGTTCGAGCTTATCAGCCTAAAACTTTTTCACATAAGCGTCGCAGCCCCAAACTTATAAGAAATGACAGCTTAGGTTTCCCTAAACCATAGTTCATACGGTGTCATCTCATTGGAATTACGTGGTGCCCTATTTAAAGTGAATGTGGTTGTCTTTAATGCCTAACCCATAAACTATCGTGGTAATTCGATAAGAGACATCATGGTATGCATCATATCCAATAGGGTGCAGTTATGATGTTCGGACACACCATCACACTATGGTGTTCCAGGCTGTATTAGTTGTGAAACAATTTCCACAATGTCTTAATTCTGTGCCAAACTCGTAATTCAGATATTCATCTCTATGATCATATCATAGATCTTTTATCCTTTTGTCACGACGATCTTTCAACTTCACCCTGAAATTACTTGAACCTTTCAATAATTCAGACTCGTGATTTATCAAGTAAATATACTCAACATCTTCTCAAATCATCTGTGAAGTAAGAACATAACGATATCCACTACATGCCTCAGCACTCATTGGATTGCACACATCAAAATGTATTACTTCCAACAAGTTGCTTTCTAGTTCCATTTTACTGAAAAACGAGGCTTTCAGTCATCTTGCCCATGTGGTATGATTTGCATGTCTCAAGTGATTCAAAATCAAGTGAGTCCAAACGGTCCATTTGCATGGAGTTTCTTCATGCATATACACCAATAGACACGGTTCGCATGTCTCAAACCTTTCAAAAACGAGTGAGCCCAAAGATCCATCAACATGGAGCTTCTTCATGCGTTTTATACCGATATGACTTAAGTGGCAGTGCAACAAGTAGGTGGTACTATCATTACTATCTTTTGGCATGAACATGTGTATCACTACGATCGAGATTCAATAAACCATTCATTTCAGGTGTAAGACCATTGAAGGTATTATTCAAATAAACAGAGTAACCGTTATTCTCCTTAAATGAATAACCGTATTGCGATAGACATAATCCAATCATGTCTATGCTCAACGCAAACACCAATCTCGATGGTAGAGGGAGCGTGCGATGCTTGATCATATCAACATTGGAAACACTTCCAACACATATCGTCAGCTCACCTTTAGCTAGTCTCCGTTTATTCCGTAGCCTTTATTTCGAGTTACTAACACTTAGCAACCGAACCGGTATCTAATACCCTGGTGCTACTAGGAGTACTAGTAAAGTACACATCAACACAATGTATATCCAATATACTTCTATCGACCTTGCCAGCCTTCTCATCTACCAAGTATCTAGGGTAATTCTGCTCCAGTGGCTGTTCCCCTTATTACAGAAGCACTTAGTCTTGGGTTTGGGTTCAACCTTGGGTTTCTTCACTAGAGCAGCAGCTGAATTGCCGTTTCATGAAGTATCCCTTCGTGTCCTTGCCCTTCTTGAAACTAGTGGTTGCACCAACCATCAACAATTGATGGTCCTTCTTGATTTCTACTTTTGTGGTGTCAAACATCGCGAATATCTCAAGGATCATCATATATGTCCCTGATATATTATAGTTCATCACGAAGCTCAAGCAGCTTGGTGGTAATAACTTCGGAGAACCATCACTATTTCATCTGGAAGATCAACTCCCACTCGATTCAAGCGATTGTTGTACTCAGACAATCTGAGCACAAGTTCAACAATTGAGCTTTTCTCCCTTAGTTTGCAGGCTAAGAAAATCGTCGGAGGTCTTATACCTCTTGACGTGGGCATGAGCCTGAAATCCCAATTTCAGCCCTCGAAACATCTCATATGTTTCGTGACGTTTCAAAACGTCTTCGGTGCCTCAACTCTAAGCCGTTTAACTGAACTATCACGTAGTTATCAAAATGTGTATGTCAGATGTTCGCAACATCCATAGACAACGTTCGAGGTTCAGCACACTGAGCGGTGCATTAAGGACATAAGCCTTCTATGAAGCAATGAGGACAATCCTCAGTTTACGGACCTACTCCGCATAATTGCTATTATCAACTTTCAACTAAATTTTCTCTAGGAACATAACTAAACAGTAGAACTGAAACGCGAGCTACGACATAATTTGCGAAGACCTTTTGACTATGTTCAGGATAATTAAGTTCATCTTATGAACTCCCACTTAGATAGACATCCCTCTAGTCATCTAAGTGATTACATGATCCGAGTCAACTAGGCCGTGTCCGATCATCACGTGAGACGGACTAGTCAACATCGGTGAACATCTTCATGTTGATCGTATCTTCTATACGACTCATGCTCGACCTTTCGGTCTCTTGTGTTCCGAGGCCATGTCTGTACATGCTAGGCTCGTCAAGTCAACCTAAGTGTTTCGCGTGTGTAAATCTGTCTTACACCCGTTGTATGTGAACGTTAGAATCTATCACACCCGATCATCACGTGGTGCTTCAAAACAACGAACTGTCGCAACGGTGCACAGTTAGGGGGAACACCTTCTTGAAATTTTAGTGAGGGATCATCTTATTTACTACCGTCGTTCTAAGTAAACAAGATGTATAAACATGATAAACATCACATGCAATCAAATAATAGTGACATGATATGGCCAATATCATATAGCTCCTTTGATCTCCATCTTGGGGCTCCATGATCATCTTGTCACCGGCATGACACCATGATCTCCATCATCATGATCTCCATCATCGTGTCTCCATGAAGTTGCTCGCCAACTATTACTTCTACTACTATAGCTAATGGTTAGCAATAAAGTAAAGTAATTACATGATGTTTATGTTGACATGCAGGTCATAAATAAATTAAGACAACTCCTATGGCTCCTGCCGGTTGTCATACTCATCGACATGCAAGTCGTGATTCCTATTACAAGAACATGATCAATCTCATACATCACATATATCATTCATCACATCCTTTTGGCCATATCACATCACATAGCATACCCTGCAAAAACAAGTTAGACGTCCTCTAATTGTTGTTTGCATGTTTTACGTGGCTGCTATGGGTTTCTAGCAAGAACGTTTCTTACCTACGCAAAAACCACAACGTGATATGCCAATTGCTATTTACCCTTCATAAGGACCCTTTTCATCGAATCCGATCCGACTAAAGTGGGAGAGACAGACACCCGCTAGCCACCTTATGCAACTAGTGCATGTCAGTCGGTGGAACCAGTCTCATGTAAGAGTACGTGTAAGGTCGGTCCGGGCCGCTTCATCCCACGATGCCGCCGAATCAAGATAATACTAGTAACGGCAAGCATATTGAACAAAATCAACGCCCACAACTACTTTGTGTTCTACTCGTGCATAGAAACTACGCATAGACCTAGCTCATGATGCCACTGTTGGGGAACGTAGCAATAATTCAAAATTTTCCTACGTGTCACCAAGATCAATCTATGGAGTCATCTAGCAACGAGGGAGGAGTGGATCTACATACCCTTGTAGATCGCGCGCGGAAGCGTTCAAGAGAACGGGGTTGATGGAGTCGTACTCGTCATGATCCCAATCACCGATGATCCTAGCGCTGAACGGACGGCACCTCCGCGTTCAACACACGTACGGAGCAGCGACGTCTCCTCATTCTTGATCCAGCAAGGGGGGAGTAGAGGTTGATGGAGATCCAACAGCACGACGGCGTGGTGGTGGAAGTAGCGGGATTCCAACAGGGCTTCGCCAAGCGCTGTGGGAGGAGGGAGATGTGTCATGGGAGGGAGAGGGAGGCGCCAGGGCTTAGGTATTGTTGCCCTCCCTTTCCCCCACTATATATAGGGCCAAGGGAGAGGGGGGCGCAGCCTTGGCCCTTCCTCCAAGTAAGGGTGCGGCCAGGGAGGAGTCCCACCTCCCCAAGGCACCTAGGAGGTGCCTTCCCCCTTTAGGACTCTTCCTTCTTCTTATCTCTTGGCGCATGGGCCTCTTGGGGCTGGTGCCCTTGGCCCATATAGGCCAAGGCGCATCCCCTACAGCCCATGTGGCCCCCCGGGGCAGGTGGCCCCACCCGGTGGACCCCCGGGACCCTTCCGGTGGTCCCGGTACAATACCGGTGACCCCGAAACTTGTCCCGATGGCCGAAATAGCACTTCCTATATATAATTCTTTACCTCCGGACCATTCCGGAACTCCTTGTGACGTCCGGGATCTCATCCGGGACTCCGAACAACTTTCGGGTTACCGCATACTAATATCTCTATAACCCTAGTGTCACCGAACCTTAAGTGTGTAGACCCTACGGGTTCGGGAGACATGCAGACATGACCGAGATGACTCTCCGGTCAATAACCAACAGCGGGATCTGGATACCCATGTTGGCTCCCACATGTTCCGCGATGATCTCATCGGATGAACCACGATGTCAAGGACTTAATCAATCCCGTATACAATTCCCTTTGTCTATCGGTACGATACTTGCCCGAGATTCGATCGTCGGTATCCTGATACCTTGTTCAATCTCGTTACCGGCAAGTCTCTTTACTCGTTCCATAACACATCATCCCGTGATCAACTCCTTGATCACATTGTGCACATTATGATGATGTCCTACCGAGTGGGCCCAGAGATACCTCTCCGTTTACACGGAGTGACAAATCCCAGTCTCGATTCGTGCCAACCCAACAGACACTTTCGGAGATACCCGTAGTGTACCTTTATAGCCACCCAGTTACGTTGTGACGTTTGGCACACCCAAAGCACTCCTACGGTATCCGGGAGTTGCACGATCTCATGGTCTAAGGAAATGATACTTGACATTAGGAAAGCTTTAGGATTGGGTCTTGTCCATCACATCATTCTCCTAATGATGTGATCCCGTTATCAACGACATCCAATGTCCATGGTCAGGAAACCGTAACCATCTATTGATCAACGAGCTAGTCAACTAGAGGCTTACTAGGGACATGGTGTTGTCTATGTATCCACACATGTATCTGAGTTTCCTATCAATACAATTCTAGCATGGATAATAAACGATTATCATGAACAAGGAAATATAATAATAACCAATTTATTATTGCCTCTAGGGCATATTTCCAACACCGTCATCACGGACGGCTTGTACATCATCATAGCCTCTCCGATGAAGTGTGAGTAGTTTACCTCAGACCTTCGGGTCCATAGTTAGTAGCTAGATGGCTTCTTCTCTCTTTTTGGATCTCAATACAAAGTTCTCCCCCTCTCTTGTGGAGATCTATTCCATTTAATCTTCTTTTTGCGGTGTGTTTGTTAAGACCGATGAATTGTGGGTTTATGATCAAGTCTATCTATGAATAATATTTGAATCTTCTCTGAATTCTTTTATGTATGATTGGTTATCTTTGCAAGTCTCTTCGAATTATCCGTTTGGTTTGGCCAACTAGATTGGTAGTTCTTGCCATGGGAGAAGTGCTTAGCTTTGGGTTCGATCTTGCGGTGTCCTTTCCCAGTGACAGAAGGGGCAGCAAGGCACATATTGTATCGTTGCCATCGAGGATAACAAGATGGGGTTTATTTCATATTGCATGAATTTATCTCTGT